>NC_048305.1:41124323-41309652 GCF_013100865.1 Trachemys scripta elegans | reverse complement strand
AACTTGCTTTATCTCTCATTGATGAAGTTCTGGCTGCACTTTTCCCCACACTTGTTTATTTATGCACACCCTATCCGTGGCCCCACTAAGTCGCGAGACCTCCTCGTCAACCTCTTCCTGGCCATGGCCAAACTCACCATCTATAATACCAGGGAGAGGATGTTGGACGGGGGGGTGCTCTGTGACTGTGGGGCCTACTTCCGTACCTCCTTGGTCTCACGTCTCCGGGCGGAGTTCCACTGGGCAGCGTCCGCTGGCTCCCTTGCCACCTTCGAGGAGCAGTGGGTGCTGTCCGGGGTTCTCTGCTCGGTGTCCCTATCCGGTTCCCTGATTTTGAACCTTTGACCGTCACCTCGCTCCCTGTTTTTTTTTATTAGTTGTCCCAAGTAATCATTTGGTACTGGGTCCAGTGGTCCCTCCCACTAGACTGGGGGAGGGGCCTTTAGTAGTAGACGGGTGAGCCCGCCCACTTCCCGGTTCGCCAATACCGACTCACACTACAGCGTGATTGCAGCTTGGGTACGTATACCAGAGCTAGCCTTAATCTAGCTAGCATGGCTAAAAATAACAGTGCAGATGCAGCAGTATGGGCTTCAGCGCAGGCTGTACAAGCCCCCCAGGGATACTGGTTATGATCACCATGTTCCTAACCTGTGCCAGGTCTATGCTGCTACATCTTTATTACCAACTTTAGCAGCGCTCACTAGATTAAAGATTGTGCGGGTATGTCTACGCAGTCCACAATCAAACCTCTGACTGCAGTGTAGGCAAGCCATGTGAATATGGTCTTTGTCTGCCAGGTAGCCAGGGCAGGAACTCCTGAGTTCAGCCTCTAAACTTGTCTCCTCGCAAGTCCCTAGGCGCAAGCTGCCGGGGCTGGTCTGGATGCAAAAGGTGCCTGGGGACCCATGGACCTGGGTTTGAGAGCTGTGGATTCTCATGAAGGATCCTTCTCTGGCTATCTCTGTAGTGATGCTCCTGGTTAAATGGTTTCCCTTTTGGGTGCTGGAAGTCCTGCCAATTCAAAGACAAGGGTCGCAAGTTCCTAAGCCAGATTCTCTTTCATGTGCATAGAGTGGTTATTTATATTGCAAAAATGCCTGAATATCCCAGGATCAAGGCCCCCACATGCCAGGCCCCGTACAAACACATCACAACAGGCAGTCTGTGCCCTGAAGAGGTTAGGCTAACAAGACGAGACAGATGGGTGGGGGAATGGACATCCGATACAGAGATGAGAGATAAAGCAAGTTGTTGGGCTGATGGTTAGCAATGTCTGGTTTGGTCACTGTCTGCCCCCACAGGCTGGCTGGCATGCTGTGCTACACCAGTTTTGAGCCTGATATGGCACTTTGGTAGCATGCCACATGTACCAAGGGTTCTCTCATGTCACAGCTTCTGTAGGATAGCTCATTGCACACACTGGGGGCTCCTTGCAATGCCCCCAGGCTCCCTGGGTGCCACCCTTCCATCCCCCTCTATTTCAGGGACTCTCTGCATCTCCCCCACCCCTTCCTTCATGCCAGGGGCTCTTCATGTCCCTTTCTCCTCATGCCTCCTGTTTCTCCCTTCCATCCCATTCTCTGCTGCACCCCACCCCAGCAGGGGCATGGTGTGATTCCCCAGGCCAGAGGCTCTGTGTGACCCTTCCCCACACATCTGGGTTCAACATTCTCCCCTGTCCATCCTACCGAGCCTCTATTTGCCTCTGTGCACCATCCTATTATTTATCATCTTTCTGTCTGGGAGTATCTGGGAGACAAGGCATTCAGGGGGTCACCGTGTTATCTGAGGTGGGGTGTGTGATGGGTATCCCCCCCTTCGGGGTGTTGCCTGGGACTGGGGTACCACTGAACCCACCTGGCCCACCAGCCTGGGTTCTTCTTCGAGTTCTTACTCATGTCGATTCCACTGTAGGTGTGCGCATGCCCACATGCACGGCTGTCGGAGACTTTTGCCCTAGCGGTACCTGTAGGGCCGGCTGTGGCGCCCTCTGGAGTGACGTGCTCATGACGCGGTATATCAGGTGCTGCTGGCCCTATGCCCTCCCAGTTCCTTCTTACCACCCATGGTGGTCAGTCGGCGCGCCTTTGTCCCTTGCTTCACAAGTGGTCAGCAGTTTCTCTTTATAGTGAATGCCAGTGAAAATGAGGTAGGATCAGAGTCTAAAATAGGGAAAGAACAAGTCAAAAACTACTTAGATAAGTTAGATGTCTGCAAATCACCAGGACCTGATGAAATGCATCCTAGAATACTCAAGGAGCTGACTGAGGAGATATCTGAGCCATTAACAATTATCTTTGAAAAGTCATGGAAGACGAGAGACATTCCAGAAGACTGGAAAAGGGCAAATAAAGTGTCCATCTATAAAAAGGGAAATAAGGACAACCCAGGGAATTACAGACCAGTCAGTTTAACTTCCGTACCCGGAAAGATACTGGAGCAAATAATTAAGAAATCAATTTGCAAACACCAAGAAGATAATGAGGTGACAAGTAACAGTCAGCATGGATTTGTCAAGACTAAATCGTGTCAAACCAATCTGACAGCTTTCTTTGACAGGGTAACAAGCCTTGTGGACAGGAGGAAAGCGGTAGATGTGGTATATCTTGACTTTAGTAAGGCTTTTGATACTGTCTCACATGACCTTCTCATAAACAAACTAGGGAAATACAACCTAGGTGGAGCTACTATAAGGTGGGTGCATAACTGGTTGGAAAAATCGTTCCCAGAGAGTAGTTATCAGTTGTTCACAGTCATGCTGGAAGAGCGTAATGAGTGGGGTCCCACAGGGATCGGTTCTGGTTCTGGTTCTGTTCAATACCTTCATCAATGATTTAGATAATGGCACAGAGAGTGCACTTATAAAGTTTGTGGATGATACCAAGTTGGGAGGGGTTGCAAGTGCTTTGGAGGATAGGATTAAAATTCAAAATGATCTGGACAAACTGGAGAAATGGTCTGAAGTAAATAGGATGAAATTCAGGAAGGACAAAGGCAAAGTACTCAACTTCGGAAGGAACTATCAGTTGCACACATACAAAATGGGAAATGACTGCCTAGGAAGGAGTACTGTGGAAAGGGTCATAGTGGATCACAAGTTAAATATGAGTGTTAAATATGTAACACTGTTGCAAAAAAAGCAAACATCATTCTGGGATGTATTAGCAGGAGTATTGTAAACAAGACACAAGAAGTAATTCTTCCATTCTACTCCGTGCTGATTAGGCCTCAACTGGAGTCTTGTGTCCAGTTCTGAGCACCACATTTCAGGAAAGATTGGAGAAAGTCCAGAGAAGAGCAACAAAAATTATTAAAGGTCTAGAAAACATGACCTATGAGGGAAGATTGAAAAGCTTGGGTTTGTTTAGTCTGGAGAAGAGAAGACTGAGAGGGGATATGATAACAGTTTTCAAGTACATAAAAGGTTGTTACAAGGAAGAGGGAGAAAAATTGTTCTTCTTAGCCTCTGAGGATAGGACAAGAAGCAATGGGCTTAAATTGAAGCAAGGGCGGTTTAGGTTGGACATTAGGAAAAACTTCTGGTCAGACTGATTAAGCACTGGAATAAATTGCCTAGGGAGGTTGTGGAATCGCCATCATTGGGGATTTTTAAGAGCAGGTTGGACCAAACACCTGTCAGGGGTGATCTAGATAATACTTAGTCCTGCCTTGAGTGCAGGGGACTGGACTAGATGACCTCTCGAGGTCCCTTCCAGTTCTATGATTCATCTGTTTAGTCTTGTGCTTCCCTGTAAATAGTTTGAAGTGTTGTTCGTTAGTAGTTAAGTACCTGTTAAGTGTTTCGTTAGATAGTGTCTCAACGGGGACTTTGCCCCTTCTGGGCATGCCCCAATCTCCAGGTTTCAAGCCCTGCTTGTAGTGTAACAGGTGTGATGGGGCAAGGCCAGATGGCTACAGTAAAGTAGTGAGGAACAAGTATGTTAGCCCCAGGATAAACAAATCCCTGGTACCATGGTAACCAAATGGCAGTTGCTCCAGGTTAATCAAGACACCTGGGGCCAATTAAGATGCTTCTAGAAGGCAGTGGAGATAGCTAGATTGATTGGGACACTTGAAGCTAATCAAGGGCTGGCTGGAACTAGTTAAAAGCCTCCCAGTTAGTCAGTGAGGTGCAGGTGTCAGGAGCTATAGGAGGAAGCCGCGCTGTTGGAGGAACGAAGCAGTACAAATTCATATCAGGTGCAAGGAAGGAGGCCCTGAGGTAACGGTGAAGGAGATATTGAGTGGGGGCTTCTGTGGGGAAGTGGCCCAGGGAATTGTACACGTCCTATTTCCAACAAGTCAGCTACCATAGCTGCTAATTTTAGGGTCCCTAGGCTGGAGCCTGGAATAGAGGGTGTGCCCGGCCTTCCCCCTCCCCTCCCTGATTAATCACTGAGACTGGGAGACAAAAGAGACTGTGCGAGGGAGAGTTGCTTCTCCTCACCTCCCTTGTTGGCTTATGATGAAAATGGCTCAGTAAGCTGTGACCCTTGCCTCTAGAGAGAGAAGGGCTACATGGAGGGTCACAGTGAGCCTCTGAAGCTAGCAAAATCCACCAGGAAACGTGGGACCCATGGAGTCAAGGACAGAGCTTTGTCACACAGGCCTAGGTAGGGTGACCAGATGTTCTGATTTTATAGGGACAGTCCCAATTTTTGGGTCTTTTTCTTATATAGGCTCCTATTACCCCCCATCCCCTGTCCCAATTTTTCACACTTGCTGTCTTGTCACCCTAGGCCTATGCCTGTTAGTAACCCGCACAAAAGTTGTTTGCAGTGCCTTGGGGAAACCCATATAAAGGAGTGTTGTCGTATCTGCCAGAACTTTCGTCCCCGGACTCAAAAGGAGCACGACATCCACCTCAGATGGCATCAGCCAAGTCTGACCAAGGGGCTCCGGGCAAAGGACTCTGTTCGGGCATTACGCCCACTCTTGACCCATTGAACAGTTCAGCCACAGGGGGGTTCCACCCCAAGAATGGACTCGCCACCCCCTCCGGTAAAGGGCCTAAGCAAATGGCGCAACCGGCCCCCTCCAAGGGCCCAGCACCAGGAGAGTCCTCAGTGCCTCTGCTGCGTGTGGCAAAGGACCCGGCTAAGGCTCCCTGTGAGGGCAAGCCCGCCGGAAAGGCCTTGCACAAATCAGGTGAACGCGGCCAGTCTCCGGAGCCAAGACAGAGCCAGAGGTCGCCACGTTCTTGGTCTCCGCATCGGCCCAGGTCTCCGGCTAGCCGCTATGAGTCACCGGCACCACGATCTCAATCTCCGTCATCGTGCAGAGGTTCGCTTAGTTGTTGTCTATCACCCCGGTACTGGTCTTCATCCTGCCGTCAGTCACCGTCGCCGAGACCTTGAGGGTGCTCCCGGACATGACACTGCTTTGCCTGCCCCCGGCACCAGTCGGCCTGGTCCCGGTCTCTGGTGGTGACCATGAACCGTCAGACTCAAGTCTCCATACCCCCGCCCTGGTCATCGGAAGGAGACGATTTCTTGGGCTTGGAGGCACAATTCAGTCCCTCACCCAGACAGCGTGAGTGGGCTCCAGAGGGCGCATCACTGGCCTCAGTGCCAACCTGGCACCAAAGCCAGTGGCCGACCCAATGGCCATATTGGAACACATGGGGCGTTGCTGTCATGCTGGTGCCCCACTCCTGCCAGCCCTCATTCGCCACATCAGACAGACCACAGCTGGCGCCCCCGGCACCTGTGGCACTGGGCTCGGTGCAGGACATCCCAGTGACCGCCTCAGATGAGGAACAAGTACCCACCCCAAGACCGCACTCCCCGGTGGGTGGAGACACCACTGAGGCCCCCTGGCCATCCAGTCATCTTCCTCCTCCCCGGAGGAAGTGCTAGCGGGACCATCCAGGGCTAGCCCATCGGACAATTTCCATGAGCATCAGGCTCTGCTCCACAGGATGGTGGCTAAATTGGGCCTCAAAGTGGAGGAGATGGAGGAGCAGATGGACACGCTTTTTAACATGCTCTCTGCATCTGCCCAACCTGGGCTGCGCTCCTGGTTCATGAAGGGGTCCTTGATATCGCCAAGGCCATCTGGCAGACCCTGTCCTCCATCCCACCCACCTCGAAAAGGGTGGAAAAGAAGTACTTCGTCCCCGCAAAGGGGTTCGAGCACTTATATACTCATCCACCACTGGGTTCGTCAGTCATGTCAGCGGCCAATGAATGGGACAAACAGGGGCCCACCAGTTCTACCCCTAAGAATAAAGAAGCGAAAGGACTGGACTTATTCGTCTGGAAGATTTATTCTACAGCTAGCCTCCAGTTTAGGGTGGCAAATCACTAGGCCCTCTTGGGCCGCTACAGTTTTAACTTGTGGGGCTCTCTCCTCAAGTTCAAGGACTCCATGCCCCAGGAAGCAGGCCAGAAATTTGTCACCCTGGTGGAGGAAGGGACCATGGCTGCTTGGTCCTCTTTCCAGATGGCCTGGGATACTGCCAATTCAGCTGCCCGAATGGTCGCCTCAGCAGTGGTCATGCAGTGTAGCTCCTAGCTTCAGACTACCGGCCTGCCCCAGGAAATGCAGGCCTCAACGCAGGACCTTCCGTTTGACGGTGTCGGCCTGTTTTCTGACCAAACAGATGCGCATCTGGACAACCTAAAGGACACAAAGGCGACCCTCTGCTCCCTGGGGATGCACATGCCTCAGTCATCTAAGCAGCCTCCCCCACCTCCTAGGCAGTGGCAGCGTCAGCAGGGGCCTACAAGGAAAAGGGACACTGGATTCAACCGCCACTGCCCTTCCTCGTCCCGATCTCCTCCTCAGCCTGGCCCGGCGAAACAGCGGGGGGCCAGAAGCGCTCATTTTGAGAGTGCGCTCAGGAGTGATGTTCCAGACAAATGCTCAGATCCTTCCTGCCCCTTCCTCAACCGCCTTTTCTCTTTCTATTCGGCCTGGTCACGGGTTACCTCAGACCGTTGGGTCCATAAACACAGAAAAATCCATGTTAGCACTGGTTCAATGCATAGAGTTAATCAGTGAGGTTCTCGACTCCAGGCGGGCATGGGCATTCCTGCCAGAAGCGCGTTTTCAAACCATGTCAGATGTGATCACCCACATACAAAGCCAGCTGCTCACCACGGCCCACACATATCTGCAGTTGATGGGCCACATGGCCGCATGCACCTACGTGGTAAGCCACGTCTGGCTTCATCTGAGGCCCCTACAAACGTGGCTGGCCTCAGTCTACATTCCAAGCAGGCCCCCCTTGGACCAAGTGGACACGGTGCCAAGCCACATCCTCTCATTTCTCGACTGGGGTTGGTCCTGCTTTGAGCAGGGGGTTGGACTAGATGACTTCCTAAGGTCTCTTCTAACCCTACTCTTCTATGATTCTTCTATGACTCTATGACTGGTGGTGGGATCCCAGGTTGGTACTGCGGGGAGTCCCTTTTGTGGCCCCGTCACCCTCGCTTACCTTGGTCTCAGATGCGTTGGACCTGGGTTGGGGGGCCCATCTGGGTGACCTCAGCACCCAGGACCATTGACTGCAACACAGCCTAGTCCTTCATATGAATGTCAGGGAACTCAAAGCGGTTCGCCTGGCATGCCAAGCTTTCTTGCCCCGCCTGGGACAATACTGCCACCATGTACCACATCAACAGGCAGGGAGGCACCAGGTCTTCGGCCCTCTGTTGGGAAATGCTCAGCCTTTGGGACTTTTGTGTGTGGCACGACATTCATTTGGTGGTTGCCCACCTGCCTGGTACCAAGAACGTCCTGGCGTATCGCCTCAGTAGGACCTTCTCATCTCACCATGAATGGTCACTCTACCGGAGGTGGTCAGCCTGAAAGTGGGGGACTCCCCAGGTGGACCTGTTTGCGTCCAGACAGAACAAGAAGTGCCATGTGTTCTGTTCTCTGCAGGGCAGGGACAAGGGCTCCCTATCAGATGCCTTCCTGATCCCCTGGTCGGGAGCACTCATGTATGCCTTCTGACGGTGCTGCTGATCCACAGGGTCCTGCTCAAGGTGAAGCAAGACAAAGCTTTGGTCATCTTCATAGCCCCGGTGTGGCCTTGTCAGCACTGGTTTGCCATGCTCCTGAGCCATTTGGCAGCCACCCCGTTACAGATGCCTCTTCAGCCGGACCTACTGTCCCAGAACCACGCAATCTGCTGCACCCGAACCTGGCAGCACTGCACCTGACAGCCTGGTTTCTGCGTGGCTGAGTGGGAAGGAGCGGCAGTGTTCCGCCGGTGTCCAGCAGGTCTTGCTGGGCAGCAGGAAGCCCTCCACCAGAGCTACCAAGGTATCAAAATGGAAGTGGTTCACGTGTTGGGCCACGGATTGCCGTATCTGGGTGGAGGAGGCCCCCCTGCAGGATGTCCTGGACTATTTGCTACACCTGAAGCTCCAGGGCCTGTCGCTGTCCTCAATCAAGGTGCACCTGGCGGCCATTTTAGCTTTCCACCCTCCGTTTCAAGGCTGGTCGGTCTTCGCTGATCCCATGACGGCTTTATTTCTGAAAGGTCTGGAGCACCTTTACCCGCATGTCCGAGACCTGGTCCCTCCTTGGGACCTGAATCTTGTGCTCTCCAGGCTCATGGGGCCCACCCTTGAGCCCCTGGCTTCCTGCTCCCTTCTGCTGTTATCCTGGAAGGTCTCCTTTTTGGTCCCTATAACTTTGGCCTGTAGGGTGTCTGAGGTCAGGGTGCTCACATCAGAGCCCCCGTACACAATCTTCTATAAGGACAAGGTCCAGCTGCATCCGCATCCGGCCTTTCTGCCCAAGCTTATCTCCCAGTTCCACACGAGTCAGGACATATATCTTCCAGTTCTTTGCCCGAAGCCTCATGAGATGAATGAGGAGTGTAGGCTGCACACCTTGGACATTAAGCAGGCTCTGACCTTCTACATAGAGAGAACAAAGCCGTTCCGTAAGTCTACGCAGCTGTTTGTTGTTGTCGCAGACTGAATAGAGGGTTGTCTAGTGTCCACCCAGAGGATCTCGTCCTGGATCACGGCTTGTATCCACTACTGCTATAAGCTGGCGATGGTATCCGACACCGACTGTGATGGCCCACTCCACTAGGGTGCAGGTGTCATCGGTGGCCTTCCTCGCTCAGGTGCTGATCCAGGAAATTTACCATGCCGCAGCCTGGTTGTCTGTTCACACATTTGCCTCACGCTATGCGCTGGTCCAGCAGGCTCAGGGTGATGCTAGTTTTGGCAGAGCAGTACTACAATCTGCATGACTGTGAACTCTGAGCCCACCTCCTGGGATTCTGCTTGTGAGTCACCTACAATGGAATCAACATGAGCAAGCACTCGAAGAAGAAAAAACGGTTACTCACCTTTTTGTAACTGTTGTTCTGAGAGATGTGTTGCTGTTGCTCGTGTCCATTCTATTACCCACCCTCCTGCCCCTCTGTCAGAGTCGTCGACAAGAAGGAACTGAGAGGGCGCAGAGCTGATGGCGCTTGATATACCACGCCAGGAGTGTGACACTCCAGAGGGCGTGACAGCCAGCCCTACAGGTACCGCTAAGGCTGTTACAAAAAGGTGAGTAACCTTTTTTTCCCTTTTTAAACTGTATTGCTATGCAGCCTGCCACACCTTCCCCGAGGCTTCAGATTGCACTTTACCTGCACACATACAGGTAGGGACACACCCAGCTGCAGCTATACACACAGATGCTGAGATCAGCTCTGCATGGGAAGGCTCAGCTCAGGAATTGCCCACTTACTCAAGTGAACACTCCCCTCTGGAGCATAAACCCAAAAATGTACCATCTTGCGCTGCACAGAGAACTGTACAGCGTAAGCTCATGAAATTTGCTCCCTCCTTCAACGTGGAGAGGAATATACACAGCTTTCTCAGTTATGATTTCCACACACACTGGTTTTAGACAAAACAAAAACAAGTTTATTAACTACAAAAGATAGATTTTAAGTGATTATAAGGGATAGCAAATAGATCAAAACCGATTACCTAGCAAATAAAATAACCATGCAATCTAAGCTTAATATAGTAAAGAAACTGGTTATAAGTAGCAAATTCTCAGCCTAAATGTTGTTTGAAGCAGATTGCAGAGATTCTTGAACGCAAGCTGTACTTTCAGCTTAAAACTCCAGATATTCCTTTCACAGGCCAGACACACTCTAGCCTGGGCTCAGCCCTTCTCCCTTAGTCCAGTCTTTTTGTTCTCAGGTGTTTCCAGATGTCCTCTTTCTTGGGCGGGGAATCCTTTGTCTCCCAGTTTGATTCCCACCCCCGGTTAGTGGAAAAATACTAGTATTATCATGGAGTCCAGTACCAGGTGACTTGGTCACATGTCTTTGCAGCCATAACCCAGAGGCTGTTTGCAGCGTCCCCAGGAAGGCTTCCTGGTGGAAGAGTTTAGCATCTTCAAAGACCTGTTGTTCTCCCTAATGGCCCTTCCCAATCAGCCATCTAGATTGATTGCATTCTGTCTAGTGGACATTCCCCAGGTGTAAACATATTTGTAATAGATGAATATACAATATTCCTAACTTCAGATACAAAAATGATACATGCATACAAATAGAATAATCATGTTCAGTAAATCATAACCTTTTTAATGATACCTCACATGCCTGATCTTGCACAAAATACATCTTAGTTATGCCATAATCATATCATAATAATATCTCTATGAAGAATATGGGGGCATAGTGCCACAGGGTGTTCATAGCTGCAAAGAATGACTTGCTGCAATCACCCAGAACTTCAACCTATCAACAATTGCAGAGGTGCTTGAAGCTGTGGCTCTGCCAGCCAAATGACAGGGGTTCTGTATGCCCCCCATTTTCCCTTTCTGGTTTTTGGATTTCCCCTTAAATCCCTAGGGCTCTGCCCACTGCTACCTAGAACATTCCCTGAAATTTTGGAATTGAACAGATGTGGCATCCAGACAGCGAAACGCTCTCCAGGAGAGCCCTACCAACTCTAAGAGGCTAATTAATTAAGATGAGCAATTATCAGCAGGAGGAAAAAAAATTTTGTAGTGATAATCAAGATGGCCCATTTCAGACAGTTTGACAAGAAGGTGTGAGGATACTTAACATGGGGAAATAGATTCATGTGTGTAATGGCTCAGCCATTCCCAGTATCTAGTTTGCCTTTTTCTTGCTGATCATCCCAGTTTCACTCTGTCCTGTCCTTGAGCACCATTCTAAGTGGAACATTTAATCATGACAAATTAAGGATGAATTTGCTTATGTAACCCTTCTGCCAGGCAGAGTTGACAGCAACAAGGGCCAGGTTCAGTACATAGGCATTCCTTTCCAACAATACAATGCAAAACTGGCTTGAGCCCCCACCCAGTGACCTGGGAAAATTACACACACACCACTGGGCGTCTCAAAGAGGCAATACTTCCACTCTCGCAAGCACAGAGACGCAGTGTAGCAAGAATCTTTAATAACAGGAGGTAAACAACTCAGCATTAAATTGGGAAAACACCACAACTAGGGTTCATAAACACAAACCATGAAGATCCACCCACAAGTAGATTTGGCCGTGTCCATTCCCTTTGGTTCTTGAGTCCAGCAACCCAAAAGTCACCCCCCCCCCACAGTTTCTGTCCTTGGTCAGTGCAGCCCCAGAGTTTAGAGGTTAATCTGCAGAGTTTACCTCCCAGCCAGGGCGGAAAGGGAGGGAAGGTATGGGGGCACCTTACATGCTCCACTGCTCAGGTCAATGGCCAATGGCCACTCCTCTCCATGGGGTTCTGCTGCAGTCTTCACTACCGGCCATGCCTCTCCACCAGCCACCCAGCTGATTACTCCTCTCTGCTAGCCACTCACCCATATACCTTCAGCCCCCCACTCCCACTTAACACAGCTCTCATTGATTTTAGCCATTAGTAGGGGACCCTCAGGGCTAGTGCACTCAGATCCACTAGCCCAAAGTAGATCTAATGCTTAGACCCAGATATCAATTATTTCAGCTCTACAGCATATAACAAGACTTCTAATGGAATCAAAATTTGCTGTTATTACACAGTGGAGAAATCAAAGTGATATTTAGCACCCTCAGATAGGCACCACACTCCCAGGTACAAATGCTCATGCCCTGTCTCTCTCATTTCACTGGGCTTTGGAACCCATATCCCTTGCCTAGTGAGTCCTACTTAGTTGAGGGTGAACTCCTCCGTCATAAAATGCCAAGTACAGTTCTACTGTCCTTGATTCACATAACCAGGATAACAACACTTTATTACTCCTGCCCTAATAACAAAGAGACTGGGGATCCCACAGCAGGCAAAGTGACCTCTGGGGCAAGCAGTCCCATCATGCTAGGCAGGGTGGGTGTGCCCATGCAAATGAGATCAGCCCCTGAAATTCTTTTCCACAGCTCACCACCAGATGTCAGGGTAGAGTTCATTCTGATTCTGCTTACACTTAGATAGGATTACATTAAAAAAATGGTTTCTGGTGTCTCTTGTCTTCTCTGTGTCTCTCTCTGAGACAGTCCACAAGCCACACAGTTTGCCATCTTAATATTTGTGTTATTAAATGTCATGCTCATTATTGGTGTTGATTAAATGAATGAAATAAAAATAACAGTTCCTTTCTCAGGTGCTCTGGCTCCACGAAATGCCACCTGTCAGGTTTCTACGTAGTAATTAACTCTTAGAAAAAGTAAACACATAAATAGGAAACAGCAGTACTTGTTTGGGCCTCAGGGGCAGTCTGATTGAGGGTTAGGAGTCTTCAGCATAAGAGCTGCCACACTGAGTCAGACCAGAGTCCATCTAGCCCAGCATCCTGTCTCCAACAATGGCCTGTACCAGAGCTTCAGGGGGAATGAACAGAACACTGCAGTTATGGAGTGATCCACCCCTGTCTTCCACTCCCAGTGTCTGACAGTCAGAGGTCTAGAGTCATCCCAACCATAGGTTGCATGCCTGCCCATCCTGGCTAATAACCATTGATGGACCTAGCCTCCAGGAACATATCCAGTTCTTTTTTGAACCCAGTTATACTTTTAGTCATCACAACATCCCATGGCAATGAGTTCCACAGGTTAGCTGTGAGTTATGTGAAAAAATACTAGTGCCTCTTCCATCCAGTCTCTTTTCAAGCAAATAGGACCCTGCAGGCTTCCAGGTCAGAGTCAGTGGTGTATGTCTCATTGGGGTCCTTCTGCACTGGCCCCCTGCCTAGTCTCTGCTGTTCCCTGCAAGTCTCACACAGACCTGGTTCTGGCTGATGTCCATTGTCACACCCTGCTCTTCAGTGATTCCCTGACTTCTGCTAAAATCTACTCTGGACATAGGCCCCTCTGAGTTTCTCCCTGCATCTCTTGACTCTTCCCTGAAGCAGCACTGAGCTAGCCATGCTGCTTCACAAAAGTGTCTCCTCACCCTCACTTCCGGCATCAGGGACTTTCAGTGGAGTTTCTGCCCCCTGCTCCTAGATGGGCAGAAGGAAGGGGAGTTGCTGTGGGAAGGAGGCTGGTGGGAACTATAGGCTCCTGCTTGGCAGATCCAACACACCTGATTCTCAGAAGGGGAGTAAAGGAGCCATGGCACTGAGCAATGGGATTGACCCACGGGTGATTAATCACAGGCCCCCGTACCTACTCCGATCTGTACAAGCTTGTTTCAAGACAAAGATGGGTGATCCTGAGGCCCGCTGCAAAAGACAGTCTGGAAACCAGGCAGTACCACTGCCAGCAGCAGCAGTAAGGGTGGAATGGAATGGTATGGTATGGAATTGCACTCGTACCTCTGCACTGCCTTCAGGGCTGGACAACCAAAGAGTCTGCTCTCCCTGTGCCATGGGGAAAGGCTGGCGCCACGCTTTGGGCTCACTCTCTGATGATGTCATTCAAACCAAGGAGGGTTTGTTGGGGAGCTGGCAGCCATGTGTGGAAACATGCTTGGGGGTTAGCAGCTATCTGGAGCAAGACCGGCAGATGTTTGCCATGCACCAAACTGGCCAGACACTGGGAGTCATTTCCAAAGCATGCATGGTGAGTTGTGCTGCTCTGGCCAGCATTGGCCAGTCAGAAAATGCTGAATGGAGTAAGTGTCCAGTGCGCAGCTCAGCTGTAGTGTGGGGTCCTTGCCCACCCTGAACCTCTGCCATTCCTACCGGAGGAGAGAATTCATGTACACCCCTCTCACCCCCCAATGTACGTGCCTCAGAGGAGTGGGAGCACGTGGGCAGGGCCTGTTGCAGGGCCCATGTGGTCAACCAGGCCTGCGGGGAGGGTCTGAGGGCAGGGCTGGTGTTCAGGGCATGATGTGCTTTGCGCTTATTGCCTGGCTGTTTGATTTGGGGAGAACTGCTGGTTTTATGCCATTGATGCTTAGAGCCCTGGATTGGGGCGTTTCTGTGTGCGTTACACATCTCAATCCTCTTGAGTTTGATTTGATTTGCCCCTTTGCCAGAGGATGTTGTGAAGGCCAAGATTATATCAGGGTTCAAAAAAGAACTAGATAAATTCATGGAGGATAGGTCCATCAATAGCTAATAGCCAAGATGGACAGGGATGGTGTCCCTAGTCTCTGTTTGCCAGAAGCTGGGAAAAAGCAACAGGAAATGGATCACTTGATGATTACTTGTTCTATTCATTCCCTCTGGGGCATCTGGCATTGGCCACTGTCGGAAGACAGGATAGTGGGCTAGAGTGACCTTTGGTCTGACCCAGTGTGGCCGTTCTTATGTTCTTAAACACACCTTTGAGTTGGATGAAGTGAAGTGCCCTATCACTGAAGATAATGCCAAAATGAAAATGTAAATTTACTGAAGAACTAAAGATAAAATTTCTGTGTTTTCATAGTGGTTGAGTAGAGGGTAGCTGAGTGCTTGATATGCAGGAGTTGGTACATATATCTCTGTTGCAAATAAAGGTGCTCTTGATTTACAAGCTCATGAAGATTCTGAGAAACATAAGAAGTTCGTTCAAGGAGAGAGTTCATCGGCAAAGTTAATAGATTATTTTGTTAAACCAGGCAGCAAATCGGAGGACGCTATTACTGCAGCAGAAGGCAGTTCTATTGTTTCCCACTGTCCTGCATCATAATAGTTTCAAGTCAATGGATTGCACATTTTACCGAAATAGCCACAAAATCTGAGATAGCCCAAAAATTTTCAACGACTTGAACGAAGACAGAAGTGATTGATAATTCTGTACTTGCACCACATTCTGTTGACACTGCTCTGAAAGCACTTGAGGACAACGACATATCTTACTGTGGAGTTGCTACAGATGAAAGCAATCATGGTGCTGTGAAAATATTTCCAGTAATATTTCAGTATTTTGACTGCAGTTTGGTGGGTTACAGTCAAAGCTAATCAAGGTCCAGAACACACCTAATGAGACTGCAGATATGATTGCACAGTATAGCCATAGGCGCTGACTCCGTGGGTGCTCCAGGTCTGGAGCACCCACGGGGAAAAATTAGGGGGTGCTCTGCACCCACTGGCAGCCAAGCTCCCTGTGCCCCCACCGCCTCCTCACCTCCTTCTCCTCCCCCAGTGCGCCACGTCCCCACTCCTCACCCTCCCTCCCAGCACTTCCCGCCGCGCTCCTCCACCTAACAGCTGTTTGGCAGTGCTTAGGACTTTCCGGGAGGGAGTGGGAGGAACGGGAACGTGGCGCACTTGGGAGGAGGCAGAGACGAGGCAGGGACTTGGGGGAAGAGGGTGAAATGGGGGCAGGAAGGGGGTGGGGACTTTGGGGAAGGGGGGGAATGGGGGGGCAAGGGGCGGTGCGGGGGGGGGGGGGTTGAGAACCCACCGGGAAGAGGGGAAGTCAGTGCCTATGAGTACAGCAAGAAAATTCTGGAAAAGAAAACTTTGTTTGAGAAGTGTGTCGCATTTGCGGGTGACAACTGCAGTACAATGTTGGGAGGACTCTGGCATGATGTAGAAGGTAAGGCTGTGTTTGCAAATTTAAAGAAGCTGTTGCAGAAGGGGACTTTAATTGGTGTGGGTTGCCTAGCACACATTTTGAACAGTTGTGTCCTTCACAGGGCAGACACACTTGATGTTGACATTGAGAGCATTATTTTGAAACTTTACAACTATTTTCATATCTACACTTGCTGACCTGAGCTTCTGAAGGAAAATTGTGCGTTTGTTGACATTGAATACAAAAAGCTGCTTTATCACAGCAAGACACGATAGCTTGTTCTTATTTCCAGGTATTACAGATGTTTCCGCCCTTGAAGTCGTTCGTCCTGTCAGAGAACAAACCACCCACTGTGATTAAGAAATTTTTCGAAGATGAGTTCAACGAGATTTACTCTGGCACATGCACTCACTCATCAGTGCATTCCATTCACACATTCAGGAAATAGGGAAAACAACTCCACTGTGGAAGTGGTGAAAAGCTTCGACACTGTGCACGCTGTTCTTGGGGTATGTCTACACTACGGGATTAATCCGAATTTATATAATTCGAATTTGAAAAACAGGTTGTATAAATTCGAATGTATGCAACCACACTAAGCACATTAATTCGGCGGTGTGCATCCATGTACCGGGGCTAGCGTCGATTTCCGGAGCGTTGCACTGTGGGTAGCTATCCCATAGTTCCCGCAGTCTCCTCCGCCCATTGGAATTCTGGGTTGAGATCCCAATGCCTGATGGGGCCAAAAACATTGTCGCGGGTGGTTCTGCCAACCATTTCGCTCCTTTTTCCTGGGTGAACAGTGCAAATGCCATACCACGGCAAGCATGGAGCCCGCTCAGCTCAAGACAGCAGTCATGAACATTGTAAATACCTCGTGCCTTATTGTGCAGTTTATGCTGAACAAGAACCTGGAAAACCAGGTGGCGAGAAGCAGGCTACGGCAGCGCGGTGAGGAGAGTGATGAGGATATGGACATGGAATTCTATCGAACCACGGGACCCGGTGCTTTGGAGATCATGCTGTTAATGGGGTAGGTTATAGCCGTGGAACGCCGATTCTGGGCCCAGGAAACAAGCACAGACTGGTGGGACTGCATAGTGTTGCAGGTGTGGGACGATTCCCAGTGGCTGCGAAACTTTCGCATGCGTAAGGGCACTTTCTTGGAACTTTGTGACTTGCTTTCCCCTGCCCTGAAGCGCCAGAATACCAAGATGAGAGCAGCCCTCATAGTTGAGAAGTGAGTGGCAATAGCCCTGTGGAAGCTTGCAACACCAGACAGCTACCGGTCAGTCGGGAATCAATTTGGAGTGGGCAAATCTACTGTGGGGGCTGCTGTGATGCAAGTCCCCAAAGTAATCACTGAGGTGCTGCTACGAAAGCTAGTGACTCTGGGAGATGTGCAGGTCATAGTGGATGGCTTTGCTGCAATGGGATTCCCTAACTGTGGTGGGGCAATAGATGGAACCCACATCCCTATCTTGGCCCCGGAGCACCAGGGTACCCAGTACATAAACCGCAAGGGGTACTTGTGGATCACAAGGGACGTTTCACCAACATCAACGTGGGCTGGCTGGGAAGGGTTCATGATGTTCGTGTCTTCAGGAACACTACTCTGTTTAAAGGGCTGCAGCAAGGGACTTACTTCCCGGACCAGAAAATAACCGTTGGGGATGTTGAAATGCCAATAGTTATTCTTGGGGACCCAGCCTACCCCTTAATGCCATGGCTCATGAAGCCATACACAGGCAGCCTGGACAGGAGTCAGGAGCTGTTTAACTACAGTCTGAGCAAGTGCAGAATGGTGGTAGAATGTGCATTTGGCCGTTTAAAAGGTTGTTGGAGATCGCTACTGACTCGCTCTGACCTCAGCCAAAGAAATCTCCCCATTGTTATTTCTGCTTGCTGTGTGCTCCACAATCTCTGTGAAAGTAAGGGGGAGACCTTTATGGCAGGGTGGGAGGCTGAGGCAAATCGCCTGGCTGCTGATTACATGCAGCCAGACACCAGGGCGATTAGAAGAGCACACCAGGAAGCGCTGTGCATCAGAGAGGCTTTGAAAACCAGTTTCATGACTGGCCAGGCTACAGTGTGAAATTTCTGTTTGTTTCTCCTTCATGAAAACCTGCCCCCTTTATTGACTCATTCATTCTCTGTAAGGAACCCACCCTCCCCGTTCCCCCAGCTTTCTTTCAAAGGAAATAAAGTCACTATCGTTTAAAAATCATGTATTCTTTATTAACTGATTATAAACATAGGGAGAGAACCAACAAGGTAATCTGGGTGAGGTTTGGGAGGAGGATAGGAGGGAAGTAAAAGGCCACTGAACAAATTCAATGTAATGACAGCCTTTTGATTGGGCTGTCCACTGGGGTGGAGTGGGACGGTGCACGGAACCATCCCCCTCCCCGCATTCTTACACGTCTGGGTGAGGAGGATATGAAACATGGTGAGGGGGGAGGGAGGTTATACAGCGGCTGCAGCGGCACTCTGTCATCCTGCTGCCGTTCCTGAAGCTCCACCAGACGCCGGAACATGTCCGTTTGCTCCCGCAGCAGCCCCAGCGTTGCAGCCTGCCACCTCTCATCTCGAGCGTCCCTCATGACCTCACGTTCACTGGCATCTTTCCTAAATTTAGATACCGTGTCCTTCCACTCATTCAAATGAGCTCTTTCATTGCGGGTGCATTCCATTATTTCCGTGAACATGTCGTCTCGCGTCCTCTTTCTATACCGCCTTATCTGAGATAGCCTTCGGGACGGAGGAGGGAGGCTTTAAAAATTTGCAGCTGCTGGAGGGAGGGTTGAAAAAAAGGAGAGAAGTTTTTAAAATGATACATTTTACAGAACAATGCTTATACTCTTTCTTGGTGAAAAACACTATTCACATTACATAGCACATGTGATTTCAGTACAAGGTCGCAATTTCCATCTTAATATTGAGTGCCTGTGGCTATAGAGATCACAGACGCAGGTCCGGGCAATAGAATTCAGCTTGCATGCAGCCATGGTAAGCCACTGTCTTTCGGCTTCTGCGCCCTCCTTTCCCACATACCAAGCAAAGCCCGTTGACTGCTGCAGTTTTCCTGTTAACCTTCAGCAGCAGAAAACAAACTAACCCCCCCCATCCAATTCTCTGGGATGATCGCTTTATCCCTCCCCCCACTGCGTGGCAGGTATCAGGGAAGATCCCTGCAGAAACCAAACTAACCCCCCCGCCCCCCTTCCCGCTATGAATTCTCTGGGATGATCGCTGTACCCCTCCCCCCACCGCGTGGCTGGTAACAGGGAAGATCCCTGCTAGCCAAACGCGAAAAGCTCAGGGCCAGTTCCCCCCTCGCGCTTGGCCAACTTCAGGGAAGGATTTCTTTTCAGCCACAGGCAAACAGCCCAGTAGGAACGGCCACCTCTGTCCCCTTAATTAAGTTCCCGTATTTCAACCAGGTTACCATGAGCGATATCACCCTCCTGAGGATTACACAGCAAGATAAATAATGGATGTTGCTTGAATGCCAGCAAACACCGGGACCATATGCTGCCAGGCTTTGTCAGGCAATGATACCAGATTACTTGCTGCAAGCATGGCGTGGTCAAGTGTCCTACCATGGAGGACGGAATAAAGCTGCACTGCCCAGAAACCTTGTGGCAAGGCTTTTGGAGTACCTCCAGAAGAGCTTCATGGAGATGTCCCTGGAGGATTTCCGCTCCATCCCCAGACACGTTAACAGACTTTTCCAGTAGCTATACTGGCTGCGAATGCATCCCAAGTCCTCAGGGCAAAGTAATCATTAAAAAACGCTTGCTTTTAAAACAAATTTTATATTTTAAAAGGTAAACTCACCTGAGGTCCCTTCCATGGGGTCATGGTCTTGGATACTGGCTTGGGAGGGTACTTCAGTCAGGCTGAGAAAAAGATCCTGGCTGTTGGGGAGAACGGAGTGCTGGGTGCTCTCTGCAAGCTCGTCCTCCTCCTCCTCCTCCTCCCCATCCGCAGAATCCTCAGGTGTAGCTGATGAGACTATCCCCGACCCGGAATCCACGGTCACAGGTGGGGTAGTGGTGGCGGCCCCCCCTAGAATTGCATGCAGCTCGACGTAGAAGCGGCATGTCCGCGGCTCTGACCCGGAGCGACCGTTTGCCTCCTTTGTTTTTTGATAGGCTTGTCTGAGCTCCTTGACTTTCACGCGGCACTGATCTGAGTCCCTATTGTGGCCTCTCTCCATCATGCCCTTGGAGATTTTTTCAAAAGTTTTGGCATTTCGTCTTTTAGAATGAAGTTCTGCTAGCACTGAATCCTCTCCCCATATAGTGATCAGATCCAGTACCTCCGGTACGGTCCATGCTGGTGCTCTTTTTCGATTATCGGCCTGCATGGTTACCTGTGCTGATGAGCTATCTGTGGTCACCTGTGCTCTCCACGCTGGGCAAACAGGAAATGAAATTCCAATGTTCGCGGGGCTTTTACTGTCTACCTGGCCAGTGCATCCGAGTTCAGATTGCTGTTCAGAGCGGTCACAATGGTGTACTGTGGGATAGCTCCCGGAGGCCAATACCATCGAATTGCGGCCACACTAACCCTAATTCGAAATGCTAAAATCGATTTTGGCGCTACTCCGCTCGTCCAGGTGGAGTACAGAAATCGATTTAAAGAGCCCTTTATTTCGAATTAAATGGTGTCGTTGTGTGGACGGGTGCAGGGTTAATTCGAATTAATGCTGCTAAATCCGAATTAAAGTCGTAGTGTAGACCAGGCCTTGAACACAAGACCCAGAACCTCATGTCGCTGAAAGTTAAGGGACTGCTGGCTGTGACATACCCCAGGTACAATCTGGACCGCTGAATAGCTGTCTCTTCAGTTCTCCAACCTGGGATTCTTTTTACACTGCTTTGCTGATGAACAGCTACTCCTGTCCCGCCACACACAGCCTCCAGCATGTAACTTGCTCCCAGCTACACAGTATTTAGTGTTGCTAGCTAGTCACTCATGAATTACATTGCAGAAGAATACCAGCAGATTCTCAGTCCCAGACTTTCACCCAGAAATATGTCTTGTACTGCTCAGTACCTCCTGAACAATACAAGCTCCCAGAAAGTCTGTCATTTTATCAAAGAAAAATGATATGCGCAAATCTTGTTATCTGAAGTGGAGTTTCTCAGGCACTTTAATCTAAATACACTGGTAAAATCTATCTTTCTGTAGTTAATAAACTTAAGTGACTACAAGTGCTGATACATAAAAGTCAGGATTGATTACAAAAGAAAATAAAAAGATAAAAACACAAGCTAATACCTAACTTAATAACAAGTTAAGTGAACTTAAAAGCAAAAGCATTTCTCTCACCACAAGCTGTAGTAAATTTCACAGGCTTGGCTTCTTCTCAGAACTGGGCTGCCTCCTGCTTAGTTCACTGTCCTTCAGGTATTCCTTGATATCATGAGCAGAGAGATGGGGCGAGGAGAAGAACTTGAAGTGAAGTGGAAGCCACTGTCTCTCATTCTTATATCACTTTGTGCAAAAGTTATCAGAGTCTTATAAAAGTGGTGAACAAAATGGAATAGACTATCACAAAAGTGCAAGGAGGGACTTGATGTAATGCATTCTTGGCTAAAGCAAGAAGAAGAACAGGAGTACTTGTGGCACCTTAGAGACTAACAAATTTATTAGAGCATAAGCTTTCGTGGACTACAGATATATCTCCTCAATATATGTTCCATTCTATATGCATCCGAAGAAGTGGGCTGTAGTCCACGAAAGCTTATGCTCTAATAAATTTGTTAGTCTCTAAGGTGCCACAAGTACTCCTGTTCTTCTTTTTGCGGATACAGACTAACACGGCTGCTACTCTGAAACTTGGCTAAAGCAGAATGTCTGTTCAGCACATGCTTAGAGTATTTGGAGCTGTGGATGGAATCCCTGGAGACTTCTCGTTTCATGTGGGCAGGATTGTCCTGAGTAAGACACTAAATTGGAATGATGTGGAGTCTTGTGTCAAATACCTGACAGAGAAGGGGGTACACATTGATGACATTACGCGCTTTGATCAGTTCAGCACTCTCAAGAAATGTATGGAAGGTTCCAACCGTGATGAAGTGCTCAATAATTTCCTAGCAAATTACCAAAAATGGATCAAATATTTTGAGAAGTCCAAAACCATTGAATGTTGCTGTTAAAGATTGCACAGAAGATTGCTTCTTTTCTGTTCCCTCTCACAATGCAAGTTTTTTCATTGATGCCAAGCCGGTGGACAAAGGAAAGGAACAACTTAAGACTGTTGCGTTGCTGAAAGGGATCCTGCGTGTACAGTACAACATCAGGCCCACATCTTGCTAAGACTTTCATGGCTACTTGCTGAGCCATCAGCCACTGCTGGGATGGGCTGGGAAAGATGAGCTCTACAGAGAAATATGCCTGGGTGGCCTGTCTGCAGAGACATGGGATTGACATTTACTTGGGAGGCCATTACACTTATTTGTACATGTTAGCTATTCCAAATAGAAACTGTATCCCGCCCTGCACAGCACCTCGACTGGGGAACTGGAACTATTGTAACCCTAAGCTCCAAGCCCGCGCCTGCCATGGGGCAGGGGCCAGGAGCCCCGCTGTCATTGCGGGCGGGGCTCCACTCGGCCCACTCCACCTTTCCTGAGCGCCCAAGCAGCCCCGCGATGATTGGGCGCCGCTCAGCCCGTGCCCGCCCATGAACCCACAGTCACACCACGTCAAAGGGCCCCCGCGAACTCCCTGCTTGGATGGTTGCTGTGCGGGGCGGTGCCTACGGGAGCGAGGCCGATGGGGAGACGAACCAGAGTGGGCGGGGCTGCCCGAGTGGCGTTCTGGCCGCCGAGGGGTGAGGCCGTGCGCGCGGTCTATAATGGTGCACGGTGAAGTTCGTTAGTTTATTGTGCCCGCTCTGGACCGCGCGATGCAACCCGTGGTGCTGGTCACCGGTGCTAGCAGGTGAGGTGGGGGAAGGCGGGAACACGCTCGTCCATCTGGCGGGGCTCTGTCTCTGTGTGGGACGGGCTCTCTAAGAGCGGATGGGACCTCAGGGGCGAGCGGGCTCGCTCGGGTTGGGGTTGGAGGCAGCGGCCCTGCGCTGACCGGGCTCTTCTCTCCCTGGGCTATTGCAGTGGTATCGGCTCCGCCCTATGCAAGCGGTTGCTGCGGGAGGACGCTGGCGTCCGGCTGTGCCTGGCCTGCCGAAGTATGCAGAAGGCCGCTGCCACCAAGGCCGTGCTGCTGGCCGCCCACCCGGCCGCCCAGGTCACCCTCGTGCGCCTGGATGTCAGCAGCCTGGAGTCCGTCCTGCGGGCAGCCAGCGAGATCCAGTGCAGGTGTGTGGCGTCCGCCGGGGCTCGAGGAGGGTGGGTGCTGTGCCCCTAGCACTGTCTGAGGTGAGCGGGCAATAGGGACCCCTCCAGCTCAATCTGCTGGCAGGTCCAGCTCTAGGATTTTTGCTGCCCTAAGCAAAAACAATTTTGGCTGCCCCCCACCCCTCTTTTTTTCTTATTCCCCCCAGCCCCGCCTCAACTCCGCCCCTTCCCCAAATCCCCCAGCCCTGCCTCCTCCCCCCAGGTTCTCAAGCCTAGGAGGGAGGAAGGGAGAGGGAGAAGCAGCACATGCGCTGCGGCCACTCAGGGTCTCCCCCTCCCTCCCAGGCTCTCAAACCTGGGAGGGAGGGGGAGATCCCAAGCTGCGAGCGAATCAGCTGTTTCGCGTGCCGAATCAGCTGTTTCGCGTGCAGCAGCTGCTCAGGATCTCCCCCTCCCTCCCGGGTTTGAGAGCCTGGGAGGGAGGGCGAGCAGCGGCGCGCGAGTGGCAGCAGTGGAGGTGAGTTAGGGCGGCCGGGGCACATTTTTAGGGGCGGCATGGCCCGCGCCAGAATGCCGCCCCTAAAAATGTGCCGCAGCTTGTTTTGCTGGTGCCTAGAGCCGGCCCTCTCTGCTGCATCCAGCAGGTGTCTCTCCCCGGCCCACCCTGTGCTGCCTGTGGCACTGGGAGCCAGGCCTGGGAATAAGCCTGAAGCACAGTCAGTTTTTTTCACTCTGAATCGGGGGGAAAGGGCTAAGAGGTGCCCTCCTTGAGCTCACATGTGCTGTTCAAATCCCTCTTCCAAATGCCATTCTTTAGTGTGCATAGGGCAAAGGGGGACTCCTTGCCCAGCTTGCATTTGTTTCAGGCAGCAGTCATAAAATCATAGAAGATTAGGGTTGGAAGAGACCTCAGGAGGTCCTCTAGTCCAGTCCCCTGCTGTTGTCTCTCTCTTCTCCCTTCCCCCCATCACCACCAATCTTACCTTTTCAGCTACTGCGGTGACTCTTTCACCTACCACAGTCCAAAAGTACACCGAGCCTGAAATGTTAAAGCTTTTCCCTGAAACAAGGAGCACAGGGTAGCTCCAGACAGGAAGTGGTCTGTTTGCCACTTGCCTTAATGTTGGTGGCCACAATGTCATATCTTGAACAGGAGAGTTGGCTTTCCAAGTTTCTCTAAAGCCTTTGGCTACCTTGGGCTTTTTAGTTAGACACTCCCCAGTGTTGCTTCCACTAGCTCTTCTGAAACAGGAGAGCCATCTAAATCTGATCTGAGAGGGTTAGACAACACAGCAAAAATGCATCAGCCTCAGGATATATGTACTAAGGCTCCCAGTATTGCTTCCAACCTCCCCAAAGGAGCTGAACTGATGGTGGCAACAATAGGAAATCTGATTCTTCCATTGCAGGTCAAGACATGTCTGAGATCTTCACTTCCCTATGTTTCAGGGGTGGTGAAGTTTTGTTTACACACTGCTTTGGGATTTAGTTGGAAAGTAGTAACTGCAGAGTTACTGTGGTGATATCTGTGTTCTAAAAATCCCAGTCCCAACAGATATTAGCCTGTGGATGTTAGGTGCCTAAATCCCATTGAATTAACCTAATCTTATTTTCTCTTGAAGAAAATCCTGGATAGCTAACTGAAATTTGAAGCATACAGAAGTTTGGAAAATGGATTACTTGTGGGCATCAGTTATATTTTAAGAACTCTAGATTTGACCCCCCCACACTCCAGATTTTGTGGGATTTTATATTCAGAGTGAATTTTACCATTCAGATCCCTATAATGGGCTCAGTCAAGAATTCTGAATCCAAGTATTCTCAGAATCTGGGGAAACTTATTCTGGATCCTAGCTCTGGATCATGTCTAGTTTTATTTTGTGAAATGACATCTTCATGATTAGCTTAATACTACTTTGAACTTCAAAATACAGAAATGACTGGTCTCTGAGCTCCTGTCTCCATTGTGAGCTAGCATTAGCTGTGTTGGGGTGTGTGTGGTGTGTTTACACGATATGCTATAGGTAATAGCCATAACCAACCATACTGTTTGTGTTTCCTTTGTGTAGGTTTCAGCGCTTGGACTATCTTTTCCTGAATGCTGGGATCATGCCAAATACCCACATTAGCTTCAAAGCACTGATCTCTGGTCTCTTTTCTGGGTACAAGATACCATCCTTAAGTAACAGTCAGATACTTTTCTCTTTCTAGTTTTGTCCTTGGATGAGTAGAGGGAGGGGAGATAAGAAATGGATGATGGCATGAATGAATGTTCCAGTGATTTACTGAGATTTCAGATGGCTGATAATGTGAGGGATGGTTAATGAAACACTGAATGAGTGGGTGGTTAGCTAAAAGGTGAACAGATCTTCTTTTTGTTATAGTCATTACTTAGAAAGTCATAAATGTGCGTGGTGGCCTACAAAGGCCTTCTGCTCAGAAGAGTTTACAGTCCAGGTAAAGCAGAAAGGCTTGCCAAACTGGATTCAATGGATTATAACAGGGGTTCTCAAACGGGGGGTCATAACCCCTCAGGGAGTCGCGAGGTTATTACATGGGCACCAAAAAGTTTGTTGTGAGAACCCCTGGTCTAGAGAAGGTTGTTGAGAGCATGGGGGAACAGTATGTTTAAGGCAGTGGGGAAACTGAGAAGGAAGGAGATGCATGTATTGAAGTAGGGAATGGTATTAAAGGGATAGCAGGCAGAAGTAAGGGGCTTCTGAGGCTTGAGCCTCTAGTGAAGAGGGGGGGGGGGGGGTGGTGAGGCGGTGGTAGGCAACTTCTCTGTTTAAAGAGACCAGCAAGATCTTGATTGGCAGATGAAAATCAAAAGTAGAGTTGAGACTGCTGGGGAAGCTGTAGTTAAGGTAGTGTCAGGTCTCTGCCTCTGACAGGATCTTTTCAAGCTGTTAAACACAGATGTTAACAGGAGAAGAGAAACTGGATGTGAGCCAAGGCTGAGGATGGGCGGCTTGAACAGTTTGAAGAAGGCCTAGATCCATTTGCTCACTTCTCAAACATGGAGAGCTTTAACTGTACTGGTATGGTTGGAGCGGTACAGCTCACATCATGCAGACCGTTACTGGTATACAAGTGCTTATACTGGTACAGTTGATTCCTGTATGGGAAGGGGGAGTAAGCTATACTGGTATAAGGCATTTTTATACCAATGTAACCATCTCCGTAAAAAAAATCATACCCTTAATGTAGGCTGATGTATACACAGGTCTTGTAACAGCATAAAAGTGTGGAGGCAAAACTGGTTCTGTAGGTGGATTTGATAGCTGGAAGGAGGAATGAATTCCACCAGGCAACTCAAATGTATTAATGGCCTACTGGGCATGAGATGGGGGTTGTGGGTGGGGAGGCAAAAATACTAATAGAAATGGGTCACCATACAGCCTTCATTGAGTCTTTAGGATCAGCCTGTAGGTGTGCACAGGAGGCTGGGAGAGAGCAGATCAGCCACAACATTGCAGGGCATCAAGTACTTCTCAAAGAGCAATGAATTATGATTTGTTGTATCCCTCTGAAGTAGGGAAATAGGTCATCCCCATCTCTTTCTCTCCATAGCTATAGGGAAAACGAGTCATGGAAGTTAAGTGAGTGCAAATTCAGTGACTGACCGAGCCAGGAACTCCAGACTCTTATCATTTGCTTTAACCACTCTAGACTGCTTTTCCTCTGAGTTACAGCCCATGTTACAGGCTCCCATTTAGTTTGTGAGCAGCAACCTGATCAGTTTTTTTCTTTAAACTGTTTTCTGTTGTAATAACAAATCTCTAAAATCAAATCTCAATAAAAATGGGAGCTGGCTTTCAAAGTTCAGTTGAAAGACTACTTTAAACAATTTTTTGTTTTTAAAAATACAAAGCAAACAAACTCCGGCACTGGGATCTTTGTTTTTCAAAATTTATGCTGTTAAATATTTAAGATTATTAGAATTCTTCCTTTTTAAAAAGTGATTTTTTTGAAAAACCAAAAACTATTTTGAACCTTCAAAATAAAAACTGCTTCTGAATTTGGTTCTGCAAGGAGTTTTCCAATTTTTTTTTTTTTTAGGGCTGGTCAAAAAACTAAAACTAGTAAGTGGGAATTTTTTAGGCTACGTTTA
The DNA here is from genome assembly GCF_013100865.1 of Trachemys scripta elegans. NCBI lineage: Eukaryota > Metazoa > Chordata > Testudines > Emydidae > Trachemys > Trachemys scripta. The sequence continues at coordinate 41,282,368 of NC_048305.1, read as the reverse complement.
ACGGGGGGGGGGGGGGGGGGAACCGATTTCAGATATGCAAATTCAGCTACGGGAATAGCGTAGCTGAATTTGACATATCTGATCCGACTTACCCCGCTGTGAGGACGGCGGCAAATCGACCGCCGCGGCTTCCCCGTCGAAGGCGCTTACTCCTACCTGGGCTGGTGGAGTACGCGTGTCGATTCAGGGATCGATTATCGTGTCCTGATGAGACGCATTAAATCGATCCCTGAGAGATCGATTTTCTACCGCCGATCCGGGCGGGTAGTGAAGACCAGCCCTTAGAATTGTTCAATAAAATTGTCACCTGAAGAAGCTGTAGCTCTGTCTAAAATCTGTCATCTTGTATTCCAGGAAAGCAGTCCACATGCTGAGCACAGCGGAGGGGCTGATAACTCAAGAAGACTGCATCACTGCAGATGGCCTGCAGGCTGTGTTTGAAACCAACCTCTTTGGGCACTTTATACTGGTAAAGCTGCTTCTGGCAGTCAGTGTGCAATTTTAGGTAGAGCAGGAATTAAATGAGTCAGTTTCAACTCTCTTCCAATGTTCCTGTACATTGACCCAGTCTGGACTGTAGTTGAGTAATGTGCAGTGGCCCAGACATAGGGCAGGAGTCCACACCATCCCCTGTACATACCCTGGCCTGGTCAGCTGTCTCCTAGTGGCTGAATGACAGCCAGGTCTGGGATTTTCCAATGTGCAGGCAACACTGATTACTGAAAGAGTTAGAATTACTTCAGAGTTACTCTGCACAGCCAGCAGACATGTTGGCTCCTAAGAGAAACACAGACCTGGTTCTCACTACTTTGCAGCCTGTCTTCTGTGCAAAGTGAATGCAAACAGGCTATAAAATGCTACCAACCAGGATCTGGGTCTGAGGTACACCAGTGACATGATTCTCCACTTACTCGTTTCTTGTGCAGTCAGTTAACCCAAACCCCTGCCCTCTAGACCAGTGTAACTGAGAAATGGGAATTATTTTCAAATATCCATTTCAGTAGTTATCCCAGGACAATAACTCTCTCATCTCCTTAGATTCGGCAGCTTGAGCCTCTGCTATGTTGCCTTGAAAAGCCCTCCCTGCTTATCTGGACCTCTTCCAGCAACGCCAGGAAGTCTGCTTTCAGTCTCACTGACTACCAGCACAGCAAAGGCAAAGAGCCTTACAGTTCCTCCAAATATGCCACTGACCTTGCTAGTGTGGCTCTGAACAAGCACTTTAACAAGCAGGTGAGGGTGTCTTCCCTATGGTATGATGCAGAAAGCTGTCATACGTGGGCCTCAGAAATGTTGATAAGGTGGGATGCTCTTCAGTGGCAGTAGTATGTTGATGCATAATTGTTTCCACATAGCAGTGTTCAGTTGCTTAATCGATAGCTAAGCTCCTTCACATCCAAGAGTGAGTTTCAAATAGGTATGGTTTGTAGGATGTGGTGGGGAATGTTTGCAGACGTTGCTTACTTGAGCATAATTGAGCTCTTACCTTCAGAATACTTAGAAGCTGTAGTCTTGTCTTTGGGACAGACATTATCTGTCTTCGCTGGCTGCATTGTATTGATGTATAATAAACCTTCCATTCTGTGGAGTCATCCACATGATGATTGGCCTGCTCTGTCATACAAATTAAGCAGTCCATCTAGTCTAGCAACCTGCCTAAGACTGGCTAAGAAACATTTTAGCGGAAGGTGCAAGCAGCTCATATGGGACAACTATAGAATAACCTGCCTGTAAGGGAAACCTCTGCCAACTGATGTGGCTTATGCTCAGAGGAAGGAGTTGATAGGGCAAGTATTTTTAGAAGGGCTATCTAATGTGACTGGATGGCCTGTAAAATCTATGGCATGGCAGCCGATACTGGTGTGGGAGCTGTTGACCATCTCAGACAAGAGGCAGGGCCTTCCCTGTCATGGGCCTGTGACGGGAAAGCAGCATTCATTCCATTGTTCTGTGCCAGTCCATAAGTGGCAGCCTTCTTTCTGGAAAGAGTTGCCATCCCTTACTGGTGTCTAACTGCTGTTTGGTGGGAGAGGGACTAACTAATATATAAATAAATAAAAGATGAGGAATGTGTAATACTTCTCTACACATTGCAGGGGATGGGGGAAGGATAGCTCAGTGGTTTGAGCATTGGCCTGCTAAACCCAGGGTTGTGAGTTCAGTCCTTGAGGGGGGCCATTTAGGGAACTGGGGTAAAAATCTGTCTGGGGATTGGTCCTGCTTTGAGCAAGGGGTTGGACTAGATGACCTCCTGAGATCCCTTCCAACCCTGATATTCTATGATCACTGCTGCACAGGGGCATCTGCTGACTTTACGTTGTGAGGCCTTTGGAAGGTGCAAGCCACCTTGTAAATACTTGTCTGGTGTGTTCTTTCCAAGCAGATTTGCAGCGTTTACTGTTGGCTTGTATCCTCTCCTTCCCCTTCTGCAGGGGCTGTATTCCAGTGTAGTTTGCCCAGGTCTTGTGATGACTAACCTGACTTATGGAATTCTGCCATCTTTCTTCTGGAAGCTGCTTATGCCCATCATGTGGATAGTGAGTAATCTCTCTGAAAATGTGGGTTTATTTTCAACTCTTCTTTGGGGTGGGATGGTCTTGAGTGTTTCATTCCTAAGGGTATACACAGTGCCTTATCACCAAAGCAGTTGTACAATGTCCTTCGCTCCTAGTATGAATGGAAATGAAGCAGATTGGCGAAAGGCCACTTCCCAACTCAATGTGAAGCAAAGTGACTATTTGGCCCTTAGGACCAGCAGGGTCAGTCTGGGAGGTGGAGTTTCAGCAAAGAGATGCATGGGGCTCCTTATTTGGAGAGGGCTGGTGAATAGCCAGCCATTTTTTCCCTGTTCATATGTTTGTAAATGGGTGTGAAGCCAGTGCTACCAGTTAGGTGGTGCCCCATGGTTATGTGCCTTGTGATGGGATACTACTGTGTGCCATGTGCTGCAATAGCCAGTGTATCCTGGTACAGTGGGTCCTTTGCCATGCATGTTGTAACAGAATGGCAAGGGTCTCCTGCCGCTTCACTCTGTTAGCAGGTGTTGAAATACTTAGGGAACTATAGGTGAATTATGCTCCACCTTGATAGCAGGCAGGTAGAGGTAGCCCTCTGGGGAATCGAGAGCTAGCATCTGGGACCGGCGTAGGCTAGAAGAGAAAGGAACCTTAAAACAGCCAAGCCTGGGAATTTCCCTTCAGTTAATTTAACCCAAAGCACAAAGTGGGGTGATGCTCTGCAGTGAGTGAGGCTTTCTGGAGCTGGGAAGGAGACTCTACCACCAATCGCCTTTTATGGCCCAAGGTCAGTATTGCTGCTGAGAAGTGCTAGTGGGGGGGGCCCCTAGATGGGGAAGCAGATTTTAACCATGGCCTTTGATCTCTGGTTGCTCAGCCTCATCATGCCTTAAATTCATTTCCCAGAGGTGCTGAGCACTCACCACTCTCATAGCCCTAATCAGAGTTATTGGTGCTCAGCACCTCTGGGAACTAAGCAGAAACTGGGCAACTGAAAGCAGAGGGACCCCAAATCTGAGACTGTTCTTGAACACATGAACCATAGTTACTAACTAGGCTGGTATTTTCAAAGCACTAAGCATTGGCATATCGTAAACTTCCCACTCCAGTAGAAACAGAGCTAGATAATCAGTGCCTCTGAACTCCTCCCCCTCAATTAATGTTCCTACACATGGAAGATGATTCCTAAGAGAATACAAACTTCAGCAGTGAAGTCCCCAGCTTTCAGGCGTATTTTGTTTCTCCCTGGCACCTCTGGTGGAAAGTGGCCTCTTCCATACGCTTCACTTTCCTTCACCTCTCTTTACTCTCTTTTTTTTTTTTTTTCCCTGCCTCTTTCCTTTACTATCTCATCCTGTACCTGTTCTCTTCCTCTGCAGCCCTCAGTTTTCCAGCTTTACTAATATTCCACACACTATCTACAGACAGACTTCCTATGTCCGTCAGCCAGACACCTTTTCATCTGTCTCCTGATCAGCTGCCTCTGTTTGGCTTTGGCACTGCTGCCACAAGCTGCTACCTGCTTGCTGTTGGGACCTGCCTGTGCCAGCCCCAAATAAGTCTGCTCTCTCTGCTGGCTGCCTCCTCACTGAATCACTTTTCATTGGATGACAGGTTGTCACAAATTGTACTCCACCCACTGCTTGGGAGCCAGCTCAGGAAAGAGGCGGCCAGAAGAAAGGCATATCGAGGGAGGGGCTAGCTGGTCCCCTGTGCCTGCCCCACCCCACCCCCCAGCAGCAGGGAGCAACCTGGTGGTGGTGTGTTGGCCATCTGGATGGTTCTAGTGACTTTACAGTGGCCCTGGGCTGAAGAGGGACACCTGGTCATCTAGCTATAGGCAGGTGGCCTTACTCAAGGGGTGGGAGAGCTGTTGGCTGGGCCACTAGCAGCAGAGGGCCTTGTGCCTTGACACTGCTGCTGACCTCCAGGGAGCTCAGTTTTGAGTCCCTGCTCCAAGGTATAGGTGCTAGTAAGTTTCATGTCTCATTTCTTATTCTCTTTCAGATACGCTTTTTCACCAAGACTTACACACTAACTCCATACAATGGAGCAGAAGCTCAGGTACGTAGCATGGTTTGCACCTCAAATCACTGCTTGTCTGCAGTGTGTAACTCCTCCCAGCCCCTGGGTGTCTGGTGCTGACTGTGAATGCCTCCTCTGCCAGATGGATGCATACAAAGCAGTTTCTCTACTCTTGCCCTGCACATCTGAATCACTTTCCATAGTAAGTGCTAAGACACTAAGCTGATATTTGAGGTTCTTCAAACAAATGGCTCTTCACCCTCACCTACTAAATAAATAACCCCTTCAGAGAGACCCTGTGGTCTCTAGATCTCACTTGTGATGGTCTCTTCTGCTCTTACTGAAACCAGCATCAGTATTCATAGATGTAAGGCCAGAAGGGACTGTGCAGGTTGCAAATGGTTGCAGCACAAGTCATCGAACTGAACCCAGTAACTCCTGCCTCAAGCAGAAACCACAAGCAGCTTGTGTTGAACCATGGCATATCTCTCTAAAGACATGGTAAGTGTGACTAATGTCTATTAGGAGCAGGGATTGTGCTGTTCCCAGTACCACAGGGAGCAGAGCAGCCAGCTGCCTCTCTGGAGCTTAAGTGGAATATCTAATTGAGGAAACTGGGCAGTTTGGTATCCTCTTCCCCCTGCATGTTGCCAAGCTGTTTTGTTCTAAAATGTAAGGCTGTCAGAACAAGCTGGACTGCCTGCCCTCACAAGTATGCTATTGTCTTTAAAGGTATGGCTCTTCAAACAAAAGCCAGAGTCACTGGATGCACTAATGAAATATCACAGCTGTACTTCACCAATGGGGAAGAACTATGTGGAGTCCCGAAAGGTAAATATAGCAAAGACTCTGAAGTCCAATTTACTCTTGAGGGAATTCTGCACCAAGTAAATAAAAAACCTGTGCACAATATTTTAAAATTCTGCAAATTTTATTTGTCAATAAATAAATGTGGAGGCTCCAGCATGGCAGGGGGGAACACAGGCCCCTGGCTGTACAGAGTCAGAGAACACCCTGCAGCTTCCTCCCCCTGGACACAGACTTGGTGTTTAGGCTACACCTGACCCTGACACAACCCAAGGGCCAGGACTGCCCCAGAAACGTCCTGGGGGCCTGCCCTCTGTCAGGCCTGTGGGTAGGCAGGCTTAGCCTGGCAGGATCCAAGTGTGGGGTGAGAGGGTTCTGTGTGGGGCAATCTAGGTGCAAGTAGCTCAGTGTGGGGGTGCAGGGGATCTGGAGGCACAAGGGAGGGGTCCTGGGTGTGGGGGCCTTGGGGAGTCTAGGTGCTGGGGGAGTGGGACTAGGTGGAGCAGGGTTCAAGTGTGTGGGGGGGTGGGAGGGGCTCAGGGTGGTCCAGGTGCAGTGGGTGGGGCTCAGCAGGGGTGGGGGTTTGGATGTAGGGACTGGGCGGGTGCTCCAGATGGAAGGGGTGAGGCTTGGTGGGGGATTCTCGGTATGGGGTGGGTCCAAATGCAGATGGGGAGTGGCTCCCTGTACAGTGACACCTCCCCCTGTGGTGAAGAGCGATGGGGGCAAGAAGCAGTGGGTGGGGGGCAGAGCTTCCTGCAGCAGGGGGAGATTTCTGGGGGTGGGTCTGACCCCACCCTGCAGGGGAAGAGGAAGTCCTGTACTCCCCCAGCCCAGCTGGGAGTAGCAGGCAAGCCCAGTGCATCATAGGAGTCACCACTGGCATATCTCCAGAACACGCCTCCTCCCCCGCCACTGCAGTGATTTATCTCTCTGCTGGCTGCTCTGGGTTCCCTAAACAACATGGCCATGCTGCTGGGGAATGGTGCATAACCACTCTCACAGCCCTGTCAGAAAGTCACTTTTCTACAGCGAAGTAAAGAAATCAGGGGAGGGATATAAATTCTGCACACGTGCAGTGATGCAGAATTCCCCCAGCAGTACAAATAGTAAGAGATGGACTGTTATATATTGGCTGAAAACACTTACCTGAGGACCTGATTCTTCCATCCTTGCTGCCATTTATACTCTACTGCACTGTGCCCAACCTAGCCTGCCAGTCTCTGCATCTCACTGTATGAATGCATTGCCTCTGTACTAACAGCTGAGTGCCTAGGTAGGTGGCCATCCAAGTAGGCATTACAGCACCATGTCCCTAGCCCTTCTGTGGCAAGACCAGAATCACCAACACAAGGCTTGATGCAACTTCTTGCAAAGAGGACATGGAAGCCCAATGGACTAGTAGGGGGATTGGCTTGAACTTAATTGGATCACAGGAGTTCAAATAAAACCAGCGTGAGGCCTAGCCTTTCCCATTCCCTTCAGAGCCACTGAGAGGTATAAGCAGACCTGCAGGATTTTTGCTGCTGGGAGGTGAAGAAGGGATCTCCTCTCACTGCTGCCCACCAAGACGTGTAGCTCAGTGAGGTGGGGGAGTATTTTCTTCTTTTTTTCACCCTTTTGTAGCCTTCTCCTTGGGAAGCTCTGACAAGCCCCCTTCTATTCCACTGGTCCTCAAAATGCAGGTTCTGTGCTGATTGTACAGTTTTACTCTGACTTTGTAGCAAACACACAAGATAATACATCTATTGCGGTTGTAACATTGGGTATGTCTACACTACGGGATTAATCCGAATTTACAGAATTTGATTTTTGGCAACCGATTGTAAAAAGTCGAGTGTATGCAGACACACTAAGCACATTAATTCGTCGGTGTGTGTCCCTGTACTGAGGCTAGCGTCAACTTCCGGAGCGTTGCACTGTGGGTAGCTATCCCATAGTTCCCGCAGTCTCCTCCACCCATTGGAATTCTGGGTTGAGATCCCAATGCCTGATGGGGCCAAAAACATTGTTGCGGGTGGTTCTGGGTACATCCTCCCCCTCCCTCCGGGGAGGAGTACAAAAATCGATTCAAAGAGCCCTTTATTTTGAAGTAAATGGCTTCGTTGTGTGGACGGGTGCAGGGTTAATTCGATTTAACGCTGCTAAATTCGAACTAAACTCATAGTGTAGACCAGGCCATTGTGTTAGACATGGTATAGATATGACAGTCTCTGCACCAAAGAGCTCACAAAGCAAACTTTGTTCTGATGTAATTATACACTTGGTCTACTTCTGGGTGGACAGCCGGAGTTGAGTGCAGGGGGCCAGGCAGGGCTGGAATTGAGAGGGAGGAGCGCAGGGGGCAGGCAGGGGGTGCTTGGCAGCTGAAGGGCTGCAGTCACAGCAGAGCCAGAACCCACAGCCAGTTACACTATAGCAAAGGAGAATTCCCTCTGCAGAGTCAGAGTGAAGTAAAAGATGTTAGGCTGTGATGACTCCAGCTGAAAGGCCTGGATTTCACCCCTTGCATCCTCCAGCTGTGGTTAATGCTGGCTGTCTTGGGAAGGAGCTGTGGGGGGTGGGGGGTTTCAGTAGTGTATACTGTGCAAGTTCCTCCTGGCTTGTGCTGCTGTTTCCTTGCTGCAGAGGCTACAGTTTACCCCCGTGTCCTTGGCAGCTTGTGCTAATGCTGGGGGAGCTTTCCTTCCCCAAAAGGCAGTGACTCCCCATGCTATTCCACATGAAACAGCTTCCTTTTATTTGGGGCTGTAGCTCATCTGTGGGAGATGCTAGCCCTCTGTCATTTGGGCTACAGTCCTAACCAGCTCCCTGGGCACATGGCATAAGTGGCTGAGTGGGTGCCTTTCAGAAGGAGACTGAGCCTGTCCTTGGCTTTGCCCATCTTTGGCAACATCCAGCGTTTCTGTGTCAGTCCACATTGCAGCCCTCTTGGTCTAATATTACTGCTCTGATTTTTTTTTTTTTGCAGGTGGATGTGGAGGAAGAAACTGCTGAAATATTTTATCAAAAGCTGTTGGAACTGGAGAAGTATGTCCTAGCAAGATTGAATGCTCCCTTGAGCCCCAAGTAACAAGATCCAGACAAGGTCTCTAATGACAAATCTTTCTGACACTAGTGACATTGGAGTTCCTTCTAAGTGGGTATTATGCATTTGCAGTAGAGGCCTTCTTGGAGACCTGTGGCTTTGTAGCACTTCTCTCCTCTGCTCAGTCTGGGAAGGAGTGCTCTCCTAGAAGTGGAGGTCTGAGAGGGATTGAATAGTTATTTAGTCTCCTGGAGTCCAGTACAGGATTGCTCTCTACACACTCTAGTAACCTGGCTAAACCAGGCCTCCATTTCTGTACATGTCATGGTCTTTACAATAAACTGCAGCCTCCAAGAACTACTGAGAAAGAGCATGAATGCATTGAGCGCGCCGTGTGAGCACAAGGTGAAAATAGGTGGAAGGCCTGCTCTTGGGCAGAAAGCCCCTCAGGTGCCAGGCTTCCTAGATAGCCACATAAGGTCAGACTCTTCAAAAGCTAATCAATATGTCTACATGGACACTTACTGTGCATGCTAGAGTACTGTAGATTGACACCCCAGCTTGCAGCACACTATGGCCATGTGGTTCCTGCTGCTCACTAGAAGCCCTGTAGTGTGCTTTGATCTTTCAAGCATGAGTAGATCAAAGTGCCTGATGGAATTTTTAAAGCTCACCAGCAGCATCCACACACCACTTAATGTGTGATAGGCTGCAGCTTGATGGAGAGAGATGACCATGCTCTGCCTCTGCCTAAAGTATAAAGTGCTTCTTACACAAAGAAAGGAGCAGTACTGCTTTCACCCTTGGGTTGTAGCATCTTGTATTGAGGCATAGAGTTGGTACAGACCTCAGACATAACTTCTTCAGCCTTTGGGAAGGCACTTTTGGTACTAATCTGTTAGAATCCTGTGAGAGCATCAACAAGGGTGATCCAGTTGACATAGTATATGGGTTCTTTTTGGAAAGCCTTTGACAAAGTCCCTCGCTAAAGGTTCTTAAGCAGACATGCAATAAGAGGGGAGGTCCTCTCATGGGTCAGTAACTGGTGAGAAGATAGGAAATGAAGGGTAGGCGAGAGGTAAAGAGCAGGGTCCCCCAAGGATCTGTACAGGGAGGGGTGGTGGTCAACCTATTCATAAATTATCTGGAAAAGGGGATGAATAATGAGGTGGCAAACTTTACTGCTGACCCAAAATAACTCCAGATAGTGAAGTGGGAAGAGTTAAAAGGATTTTACATATCTGGGTGCCAAAATGGCAGATGAAATTGTTGATGAATGCAAAGTAATCCTGATTGGAAAATGCAGTCGCAGCTAGATATATACACACAATGATGGGATCTAAATGAACCCATTACCACTTAAAGAGATGTAAGAGACTCCAGTAAGGTCTGATCAAGCAGCTGTACAGAGAGCTGGCTGGCCATAGCATATGGCCTGAGAAAACCGTAGTCCGGGGTCGGCAACCTTTCAGAAGTGGTGTGCTGAGTCTTCATTTATTCACTCTAATTTAAGGTTTCGTGTGCCAGTAATACATTTTAACGTTTTTAGAAGGTCTCTTTCTATAAGTCTATACATACAACAATAGTTTAGTTATATATTAAAGTAAATAAGGTTTTGAAAACGTTTAAGAAGCTTCATTTAAAATTAAATTAAAATGCAGAGCCCCCCGGACTGGTGGCTAGGACCCGAGCAGTGAGAGTGCTAGTCACTGAAAATCAGCTCACGTGCTGCCTTTGGCCTGCGTGCCATAGGTTGCCTATCCCTGCCATTCTGCATCAGTGACCTTCCAGCCAGTGAATGAGAACCACAACAAGATAGCCTACATGAACATCAGAATAAAAGAGCAAGGGCCTAGATTTACACTTTAGGGCCTCTGTGTAATAACAAAGCCATTGAAGAGCAGTCTCCTCTGTCTTTGGTAAGGTGCCTGTGACCCTTATGATAAAGGGTGTCAAAGACAGCAGCTCTTCATCCCACTGGTGTGGCTTAATGGACAGTGTACTGGACAACCTCAGGAGATCTGGGTTCATTGCTGGCACCGTTACTGGCCTGCATCATACTCTGCAACTAGGGATGATGATACCAACCTCCTTTATAAAACACTCAGAGATCTCTTAATGGAGCATTAAATAAGCAGATCTCACTGTTACCACAGAGACCTCTCCACGGCCCCAGAGTGCCAAGGGTCCAGGTGAGCGGAGGCAACTAGATACTCAGGGACTCCTCCCACCACAGCCTTCTAAATTTTTCACAAAAAATGGAGGATTAGACGCGGGCTGCTTCGTGGCTGGATGATCCATGTCCACTGGTTTTTTTTGAGATATGGCAGCAGGTTCTCCTTTGGAAGTCAGCCTGCACTAGGGCAGGGTTTGTAGTCACCACCTACCATGCAGCCTGTCTTTTCCCATGAGGTTTCACCAGCCAGTAAGGACACTGGCTGTGAAGTCAAGTATTCTCAACATTCTATTTCCCCAGACACCAACATTGGTCAAAGCTCAACCCAAGGTGACCTAGCATGTGTTTCTCTGCAAAGTAACATAAAACTTCTTCCCAGCAGGAAGGCATGAGACCAGTCACCAAGGACAGTCAGGCTGGATTAAGCTAGCTGACTGCTACCCTGAACAATTCTGCCTGAGTCTTTCTAGGTGCAGTGAGGGTAGCACAGACCCTGATCTTGGCATCCCCCACAGCCATGGCACAAGATTTACAAAATCATCGTGACAAATGTGTGGGTGCTGTGTAGTGAGCATTGATGTGTGTCCCACAACGTGGTTTATGTTCTGGATTGCTGAGTTACTGTTCACCTGGCAGAGAGGAGCAGACAGCTCAATGCTTTCCTCATGGATGTGCACAATCACAAGTCCATTGACTGTAAGCCATTGAGATGGAATAGGTCTAGCTACCCAAGCAATGGAACAACTACCATATTCTACAAGATGGCCTGACTCAGGGTGATTGGGGAAAACCAACCTGCTGTAGAAGGAAGAGCTCACTCCTGGACCCTGTGACAAAGACACCGTGAGCAATCTGGTAATTGAACCAGGTACATGGAGGGAGAATGGGAGGATGTAAAGAAACAACTGATCACCTGGGAGAGGAGAGAGTGTCTTTGGGAGACAAAACTCAGACGAGGTCAGGTCCCAGGAGCGCCTTGGCTTCCTAAAAGAAGATAAGCTGGTTCTGTTCTCCCGTAATAAAAGAAAAGTCCATCTAACTTACATTGTAGTGAGCTGTAAGATTAGATGAGACTAAAGTGGTGTGTAACCCTTTTCTCTCTGATGCTTTGTTCAATTGTCAAACACATTGTTTCAGGATGGCTGCTGGTCAATCTTGCTGGCCACTGATGGGAGGAAACACAGTTGCCCAAACTTAATAGGAGCTGTAGGGTGAGAAATGATTGGTACGTGGGCCACTCTAGCTCTCTTCCCTAGATTCCAAAGTCAGAAGAGACCATTGTGCTTATCTAGTCTGACCTCCTGTATGGCACAAACCAGAGAACTTCCCTGCACTAATTCTTGTTTGAACTAGAGCAGATTTTTAGAAAAACATGCAATCCTGATTGAAAAATTGTCAGTGATGGAGAATCCACCACAACCCGTGGTAAATTGTTCCAATGGTTAATTACTCTCACTATCAAAAATTTGCAACTTATTTCCAGTCTAAATTTGTCTAGCTTCAACTTCAGCTGTTTGATTGTGTTAGACTTTTGTCAGCTAGACTGAAGAGTCCATTATTAAATAGTGCTCTATCACCCCTTAATATTCTCTGTTAGACTCAAGGAACTCAATCTATTTAGCAGGTCCTCCCATCCCTTAATCATTCTTGTCACTCTTCTGTGAACCTTCCTCAGTTTATCAACCTTCTTGAATTGTTTGGCTGCAGTTCCTCTGTAAACCAGGATGACCAGTGAGAGTGAAGCTGGGGAGGAGGACAATAGATGAGGAAGAAAGATAGTTACACAGTATTACCAACCCATGCTTCTTGCTCTGTCAGAGAAAACACCATCTTCTTCGAATGACTGCTCATATCAATTCCAATTAGGTGTGCGCACGCTGCGTGCAAAGTCATTGGAAAGTTTTTCCCCTAGCAGCACCCATGGGGTTGGCTGTGGAGCCCACTGCAGTGGTGCCTTCATGGTGCTCAATATATGACCCTGCCGACCCAGCACCCCGTCAGTTCCTTCTTACTGCCCATAATGGTCATTGGAACTGAGGTGTCTTGCTTAGCAAGTTCTCCATGTCTCCCTAGCTCTTGTTTTCTAGTTGTTGTTATTTTTATTTAGTTTTTGTAGTTTATTTTCGTAGTAGTTAGTAGCAGTTGGGCTGGGGGGTTCACCCTCTGTCCTGACCACTTTTTTTCTTGGGAGGGCTTTCATGCCCAAGTCCCAAGGGTTCAAGCCCAGCAAGTCTTGCTCCAAGCCAATGCAAATGGATGACCCCCCCCTACCACCCTGACGCTTGTCTGAAGTGTCTGGGGGAGGCTCACCAAGCCAATAGGTGCAGGATTTGAAAGGGGTTTTGCCCTGGGACCAAGAAGGAGTAAGATTTTTGCCTTAAGCAGCTCCTTATGGAGGCAGCACTTAGACCTCAGCCTCCTTCGGCATAGCAGCACCTGGCACCAAGTTCTTTGGTGCACCACACCCAAGCGGCAGTGGTGGAAGCGGCACCACAGAAGTACTTTGGTAGTCTGCCGCACTGCCACTCCGCGGTGCTGAAACCTGCGGGACCAACCCGGCACCACTCCCACTCACCGGCGCAGAAGTGGCACCGGAAAAAAGGGAGGAGTGGCTCTCCGTCCCAGAGACCCACCCTCTTGGAACTGGCCAATGGGGCATGTCCCAGAGAGGAGCACCCAGGGCCAAAGTCTGTAGAAGCAGCACCATCGACCAGCCCCGCAAGCGGGACTGTCGTGTCCGGAGCTATTGGACTCCCCAACATACAGCCTTGAGGCTGTACAGCTGCCGTCCACTCTGGATACCTTTGCAGCTGCGAGGGACCACATCACCATGACAGCACTGAGGTTGCCTACGATCCGCACCAAGCCTCCGGTACCACAGCATATGTCACTGTCTCGAGGCAAACGAGTGATGATCCGGCCATCGGCACCATTGGTCGAGTCCTGGCACTACTTGAAGTCCCGGCACCGCTCCCTATCGCAGCGCCAGTCATACTCTCAGCACAGGTCGAACTTGTGGTGCTGCTCCAGATCGCCCCAGCACTCCTGATCGTGACACAATCCGCATGCCAGTCGCCTTCGAGGAGCAGATACCGAAACCGGCACCAGTCTCTGTGCCGCTCGACCCCACGTAGCTCCAGGTCACGGCACCGCTTTGCAGCATGGCTTCGCAGCACTGCTCACTGGCTCAGCTCTGCTCGGCGCCACTCTGGCCCTCGGCAGTCCCGATCCCGTTCCTTGGGCTTGGAGGCAGGATCTAGGTCTCAGAGTGGGACTGGCACCATTGTAGTGGCAGGGACCAGCTCAGTAGCCATTCTGGACCCCATAGGCATACCCCCAGGCCCAGGGTGCCCAGTCTAAAGGCATGCGGTTGGCCACCACTGAACCGAGGGTGCCAGAGGCCTCAGGCAGTCGCCCCCCCCCCCCCCGTGGTGCTGAGGAGGCGCCGTGCCCCCACCCCCCTCAGAACCAATTCCAACTCCGGTTCCTGAATCAGAGGCTGACTGCAAAGCAGGTCATCAGGCTCCTGATGAGCAGGAGGGTTGGGAGGATCCTGTTCCCACCTTGGCCTCTTCGTCCTCCTCCCCAAACGAGGCCATTGCAGGCACTTGCGTCTCCGGGCCACGTCCCATAGACAGCCGTGCCCACCAGTGTCTTCAGTGCAGGGAGGTGTGCAACATGGGCCTGCAGGCCAAGGAGGTGGTGGAGTCAGAGGATCTGGTGGTAGATATTTTGACTCCAGAAGGTCCGTTGAGTGTGGCCCTTCCCCTCATCAAAACTATTCAGGCCAATGCCAAGACTATCTGGCTGAGGGGAGATGGAGGCTGGAGTCTGCTAAAGGTGTGGAGAGGAAGTACTTTGTGCCTTTGAAAGGGCACGAATACCTCTTCACGCACCTACAGCACTGCTCTCTGGTGGTTGCGGCCATGAATAAGAAAGAGAGGCAGGGGCAGCAGGCCCCAGTGCCCAAATCCAAAGATGCCAAGTGACTGGACTTATTTGGCATTAAGGTGTATTTCACAGGGCGGGGCTCCAGCTCAGGATTGCCAAGCAGCAGGCGATCCTGAGCCGATATAACTTCCAGCTCCTGGAACTCGAAGGTCAAGTTCAAAGAGCTTGTGCCACCTGAGTCCAGAGAGGAGTTTGGGGCTATAGTAGAGGAGGGCAAGGCAGTAGCACAGAGCACTTTACAGGTCTCACTGGACACTGCGGACTCGGCGACGCATAGCTTGTCCTCAGGAATTGCCCTGAGGCGCACCTCTTGATTACAAGCCATGGGCCTACCGCCTGAGGTTCAACAGACAATGCAAGACCTGCCCTTTGATGGGGCAGGCCTGTTCATGGAACAGACTGACTCGAGGCTGCATAGCCTAAAGGACTCACGGGTGACTATGAAGTCCTTGCGTATGCATTCCCCGGCAACCCAAAGGAAGCACTTCAAGCCCCAGCAGTTGCAACAGTGGTCCTGCCCTCCTCGGCCGAGGCAGGACTTTTACAGGCAGAGGAGAAGGAATGGCAGAAGGAAGCCTTCCAACCTCCCCGTCTGGACAAGGTCAGGGCCCGACTAAACCATCGTCAGGTTTCAAACAGGCCTTTAGAAGGGACACCCAAGGACGGCGCACCAGACTTACCCTCAGATCCTTCCCTGCCCTTTTTTTGAATCATTTGTCCCATTCTGCTGTGCATGGTCCCAAATAACCTTGAACCGCTGGGTTCTCTGCACGGTGGAAGCGGGATACTGTCTCCAGTTCTGCTCCTACCTGTCCTCTCACCCCCTTTCCCTGTCCCTTTTTAGGAACCCCTCTCACGAGCAACTCCTTATCCAGGAGGTGTGAGCGCTTCTCGCCATGGGAGTGGTGGAGGAGGTTCCTCAGGAGCTAAGAGGCAAGGGATTCTACTACTGGTACTTCCTAATCCCCAAGGCCAAGGGCGGTTTTCAGACCTATCCTGGACCTGCATGGGTTCAAAAAATTCATGGTAAAGTTGAAGTTCCGCGTGGTCTCCCTAGGCACTATTATCCCCTCCCTGGATCCGTGAGTCTGGTATGCTGCCCTTGACGTGAAGGATGCGTACTTTCACATAGCGATTTGTCCTGCGCACAGATGCTACCTGCGCTTCTTGGTCAACCATGAACGTTATCAGTTCATGGCCCTTTCATTTGGCCTCTTAACAGCCCCCTGAGGGTTCACCAAGTGCATGTTGGTCATGGCTGCCTTCCTCCATTGACAGCAGGTGCAAGTATACCCCTACCTCGACGATTGGTTGCTCAGGGGCCACACCAGAGCGCACGTGCAGTCCCAACTTTGCTTGGTCAGGTGTACATTCAAGTGGCTGGGTCTCCTCCTCAGCATGGGGAAGTCAACCCTGGAACCGACCCAGAGACTAGAATTCATTTGGGCAGACTCCCTTCAGGCATGGGCTCTCCTACTGGAGTCCTGATTCCGAGCCATCATGGACATCATTCAAAGCCTTCAGCAATTCCCAACCTCAACAGCAAGAGTGTGCATGAGTCTCCTCGGCCTCATGGCATCTTGCATTTACGTGACCCGGCACGCCAGGCTCCGGCTCAGACTGTTGCAGGTGTGGCTTGCCTTGGCCTACCGCCTAGGGTGCAACAACTTGAATTCAGTGGTCACGGTGCTGGGGCAGGTCCTCACGTCCCTTTGCTGGTGGCTCAACCCCCAAGCGGTGTGCGGAGGAGTCCCCTTCCACAGCCTCCAGCCTTCCTTGTCCCTGGTTATGTATGCGTCGGCTATGGGTTGGGGGACACGTCTGGGGGACTGTCAGACACAGGGCCTGTGGTCACAGAACAAGTTCTACCTCCGTATCAGCATCAGGAAGCTGATGGCGGTGCACCTTGCTTACCGGGCCTGACTGCAAGGCAGTGCATAGCTGTTCTAACAGACAACACCACCACCATGTTTTACATCAATGGGCAAGGGGGAGCCAGTTCTTCCCCTCTATGCCAGGAGGCCCTTCGACTATGGGAATTCTGCGTAGCCCACTCCATTCACCTGCAAGTGTCCTTTCTGCCAGGAATTCAGAACACGCTGGCAGACCGTCTCAGCAGGTCCTTCCACACTCTTGAGTGGTCTATCCGACCGGATGTCATACACCCCCATCTTCCAAAAGTGGGGTTTCCCTACGTTGACCTGATGCAACAGGAAGTGCCTATCATTCTGCTTCTTCTAGGGTGGTAGCCCAGGCTCCCTCACAGATGCATTCTTGCTACCCTGGAGAGGTTGCCTGCTCTATGCCTTTCCTCCATTCCCTCTCATGCACAAAGTCCTGCTCAAGGTCTGCAGGGCAAGGGCAAAGGTAATTCTGATAGCTCCAGCATGGCCTCGCCAGCACTGGTACACCACGCTGCTGGAGCAGTTGGTGGAAGTACCGGTCACGTTGCCTCTCCTTCCCAACTTACCATGGATCAGGACCATGATTGCCTCTGTCATCCTGACCTATGGTCCCTCCACCTCACAGCATGGAAGCTTCATGGCTGAACCCCATGGAGCTTCTGTGCTCGGAACAAGTAAGAGAGGTCCTCCTAGGCAACAGGAAGCCCTCTACTAGAGCCTGGTAAAAGTAGAAAAGATTTGTGTGTTGGTGTGACCAGCGCCGCACAAACCCCCCTCCAGGCGTAGGTACCTCTCATCTTGGAGCACCTCCTGCACCTGAAACAGCAAGGCCTGGTGGTGTCCTCTGTAAGGGTTCACCTCACTGCCATCTCGGCCTTCCACCCGGGTGCTTCTGGCCACTCGGTCTTTGCCAACCCTATGGTTGGTCGCTTTCTCAAAGGCTTGGACCATTTATATACTCAGATCCGTCAGCCTGTCACTACGTGGGACCTTAATCTGATCCTTTCAAGGTTCATGAGGCCCTTTTTGAACCGTTGGCCACTTGCTCCCTCCTGTATCTGTCCTGGAAAATGGGTTTCCTGGTCACCATTACGTCTGCAAGACGGGTCTCTAAAATAAAGGCCCTCACATTGGAACTGCCCTACACTCTTTTCCACAAGGATAAGGTGCAACTCAGACCACACCCAGCCTTTCTCCCCAAGGTGGTGTCGCACTTACACACCAACCAGGACATTTTCCTACTCATCTTTTACCTGAAGCCTCATGCTAGTACCCGGGAGCAGCGGCTACGTTCCCTTGATGTCCGAAGAGCCCTAGCTTTCTACATCGAGCGCACTAAGCCATTCAGAAACTCGAACCAGCTATTTCTAGCAGTGGTGGACCAGATGAAGGGCCTCCTGGTCTCTTCCCAAAGAATATCCTCCTGGATCACGTCCTGCATCCGCACTTGCTATGAGCTGGCCAGAGTGCTGACCCCAGCTCTCATGCCACACTCCACTAGGGCCCAGGCCTTGTCAGCAGTGTTCCTGGCCCAGGTCTCGATCCAGGAAATCTGCAGGGCAGCGATTTGGTCCTCGGTGCATACCTTCACCTCTTACAAAGCCATCATACGGCACGCCAGGGACGACACGGCTTTCAGTAGAGTGGTGCTTTAATCAGCATTTCCTTAACTCTGACCCCACCACCTAGGTAAGTAAACGATGGGAGGGTAGGGCAAAAATTCTGTCTGTCCGTTTGATTGAGAGCATGTGTCACCCTTTGTTGGCCAGGGTCACAATCTAGGAGGAAGTATACTCGTTGCTATGTTCACTGGGAGGTCGGTAGTATGACGTCCAGTGGCCAATTGATGACATTGGTATGTTGGTGAATTTGCACAAAACACAGAGCACAAAAGACAACTCTTAGAAGCACCATCTGAAGGTTGTCGTCTTGCATAGAACCGCAGAAATGCCAATAAGCTGGCGACAGGCAACAGTGGTTGCCCTACTGAAACCTGGGAAACCCCCAGAGGATGCAACCAGCTACCGCCCCATCTCTCTCCTCTCAACCACCAGCAAGCTCATGGAATGGGTGCTGCTCTACTATCGGTCTGATAGGGGGGAGGGATAGCTCAGTGGTTTGAGCATTGGCCTGCTAAACCCAGGGTTGTAAGTTCAATCATTGAGGGGGCCACTTAGGGATCTGGGGCAAAATCAGTACTTGGTCCTGCTAGTGAAGGCAGGGGGCTGGACTCGATGACCTTTCAAGGTCCCTTCCAGTTCTAGGAGATGGGATATCTCCAAAAAAAATATTACTGAAGACATTCTCCTAGTGGAGGAAGAGGAACTGCTATGACCAAGTAGCTTCACTTACCAGCCACATTGAGGCAGGATTCCAAAGTAAGTTGAAGACAGGAATCGCCCTTGTTGATCTGTCCTTGGCATACAACACTGTCTGGAGACCGGGCCTCCTCCTCAAGATCTCTCGCATCATTCATTGCCAGCGAACATAAGAATGGCCATACTGGGTCAGACCAAAGGTCCATCTAGCCCAGTATCCTGTCTTCCAACAGTAGCCGATGCCAGGTGCCCCAGAAGGAATGAACAAAACAGGTAATCATCAAGCGATGCATCCCCTGTCGCCCATTCCCAGCTTCTGGCAAACAGGCTAGGGACACCATCCCTGCCCATCCTGGCTAATAACCATTGATAGACCTACCCTCCATGAATTTATCTAGTTCTTTTTTTTTAACCCTGTTATAGTCTTGGCCTTCACAACATCCCCTGGCAAAGAATTCCATAGGTTGACTGTGTATTGTGTGAAGAGACACTTCCTTTTGTTTGTTTTAAATCTGCTGCCTATTTATATCATTTGGTGACCCCAGTTCTCATGGTATGTAAAGGAGTAAATAATACTTCCTTATTTACTTTCTCCACACCACTCATGATTTTATAGACCTTAATCGTATCCCCCCTTAGTCGTCTTTTTTCCAAGCTGAAAAGTCCCAGTCTTATTAATCTCTCCTCATACGGAAGCCATTCCATCCCCCTAATAATTTTTGTTGGCCTTTTCTGAACCTTTTCGAATTCCAGTATATCTATTTTGAGATGGGGCAACCATATTTGCATGTAGTATTCAAGATGTGGATATACAATGGATTTATATAGAGGCAACATGATATTTTCTGTCCTATTGTCTATCCCTTTCTTAATTATTCCCAGCATTCTGTTCACTTTTTGACTGCCGCTGCACATTGAGTGGATGTTTTCAGAGAACTATCCACAATGACTCCAAGATCTCTTTCTTGAGTGGTAACAGCTAATTTAGACTCCATCATTTTCTATGTATAGTTGGTATTATGTTTTCTAATGTGCATTACTTTGCATTTATCAACATTGAATTTCATCTGCCATTTTGTTGCCCAGTCACCCAGTTTTGAGAGATCATCTTGTAGCTCTTCGCAGTCTGCCTGGAATTTAACTATCTTGAATAGTTTTGTGTCATCTGCAAATTTCACCACTTCACTTTTTACCCCTTTTTCCAGATCATTTATGAATATGTTGAATATGACTGGTCCCAGTACAGACCCCCAGGGGACACCGCTATTTACCTCTCTCCGTTCAGAAAACTGACCACTTATTCCTACCCTTTGTTTTCTATCTTTTAACCAGTTATCAAGCCATGAGAGAATCTTTCCTCTTATCTCAAGACAGCTTACTTTGCTTAAGAGCCTTTGGTGAGGGAGCTTGTCAGAGGCTTTCTGAAAATCTAAGTACGCTATATCCACTGGATTCCCCTTGTCCACGTGCTTGTTGACCCCCTCAAAGAATTCCAGTAGATTGGTGAGGCATGATTTCGCTTTACAAAAACCATGTTGATGTCCCCAACAAAATATGTTCATTTATGTGTCTGACGATTTTGTTCTTTACTATAGTTTCAACCAGTTTGCCCAGTACTGAAGTCAGGCTTACTGGCCTGTAATTGCTGCGATCACCTCTGGACCACCACCTTTTTAAAAATTGGTGTCACATTAGCTATCCTCCATTTAATAAAGAAGATGATTTAAGTGATAGGTTACAGACTACAGTTAGTAGTTCTGTATCAGGGGGTAGCCGTGTTAGTCTGTATCCACAAAAACAACAAGGAGTCTGGTGGCACCTTAAAGACTAACAGATTTATTTGGGCATAAGCTTTCGTGGGTAAAAAACCTCACTTCTTCAGATGCGTGGAGTGAAAGTTACAGATGCAGGCATTATATAATGACACATGTAGAGAAGGGAGTACCTCACAAATGGAGAACCAGTGTTGACAGGGCCAATTCAATCAGGGTGGATGTAGTACACTCCCAATAATAGATGAGGAGGTGTCAATTCCAGGAGCGGCAAAGCTGCTTTTGTAATGAGCCAGCCACTCCCAGGGCCTATTCAAGCCCAAATTAATGATGTTAAGTTTGCAAATGAATTTTAGTTCCGCATTTTCTCTTTGAAGTCTGTTTCTGAAGTTTTTTTGTTCAAGAATAGTTACTTTTAAATCTGTTATAGAATGTCCAGGGAGATTGAAGTGTTCACCTACTGGCTTTTGTATGTTACCATTCCTGATGTCCAATTTGTGTCCCTTTATTCTTTTACGTAGGGACTGTCCAGTTTGGCCAATGTACATGGCAGAGGGGCACTGCTGGCACATGATGGCAAATATACATTAGTAGACGTGCAGGTGAATGAGCCCTTGATGTGTGGCTGATGTAGTTGGGTCCTCTGATGGTGTCACTAGAGTAGATATGGGGACAGAATAGGCAACGAGGTTTGCTACAGGGATTGGTTCCTGGGTTAGTGATTCTGTGGTGTGGTGTGTAGTTGCTGGTGAGTATTTGCTTCAGGTTGGGAGGTTGTCTATAAGCGAGGACTGGCCTGCCTCCTAAGGTCTGTGAGAGTGAGGGATCGTTTTCCAGGATAGGTTGTAGATCACAGTATAGAATCATAGAATATCAGAGTTGGAAGGGACCTCAGGAGGTCATCTAGTCCAACCCCTTCTCAAAGCAGGACCAATCCCCAGACAGATTTTTGCCCCAGTTCCCTAAATGGCCCCCTCAAGGATTGAACTCACAACCCTGGGTTTAGCAGGCCAATGCTCAAACCACTGAGCTATCCCCCACCCCAAAAAAATTAATGATGCTATATTCCACTTTTATATTGTATTTCATACTGATACCACAGATCGTTGATAATGTGCTGGAGAGGTTTTAGCTGCTGGGGGCTGTACATGATGGCCAGTGGTGTTCTGTTATTTCCCTTGTTGGGCCTATCCTGTGGTAGGTGATTTCTGGGTACCTGTCTCGCTCTGTCAATCTGTTTCCTCATTTCCCTAGGTGGGTATTGTAGTTTTAAGAATGCTTGATAAAGATCTTGTAGGTGTTTGTCTCTGTCTTTGTTGTTTAGCCACAGTGGCTCTTTTTTTGGTTCTTTTTCTGGTTCTCTTACTATGTTTTTTAATTTGGGGTATACATTTAAGTTGAGCCTCTATTATGATGTCTTTAAAAAGTTTCCATGCAGCTTGCAGGGATTTCACTTTTGGCACTGTATCTTTTAATTTCTGTTTAACCTCCTCATTTTTGGGTAGTTTCCCTTTCTGAAATTAAATGCTACAGTGTTGGGCTGTTGTGTTTTTCCCAACCACAGGGAATGAATTATATTATGGTCACTATTACCAAGGGGTCCAGCTATATTCACCTCTTGGATCAGATCCTGTGTTCCACTTAGGACTAAATCAAGAATTGCCTCTCCTCTTGTAGGTTCCAGGACTAGCTGCTCCAAGAAGCAGTCATTTAAGGTGTCAAGAAACTTTATCTCTGCATCCCATCCTGAGGTGACATGTTGAAATCCCCCATTATTATTGAGTTTTTTTATTTTAATAGCCTGTCTAATCTCCATGAGCATTTCACAGTCACTAGCACCATCCTGGTCAGGTGGTCGGTAATATATCCCTACTGCTATATTCTTAGAGCATGAAATTACTATCCGTGGAGATTCCGTGGTACAGTTTGGTTCATTTAAGATTGTTACCTCATTTGATTCTATGCTTTCTTTCATATGTAGTACTACTCCCTCACCAGCAGAGCCGTCCTTTGGGTACGGTGAATCAGGGCTACCAATCTGGGCCCTGCGCTTTGGGGGCCTCACGGGCCACCGGTGCAATTGGCCAGTGCCAGGCGTGGTTGGTCCCGGAAGTGACGTGTCGGTCCCAGAAGTGACCGATTCATCACTTCAACTCTAGACCCCGCACCGCCCTAGGGACGGCCCTGCCCACCAGCACCACCTGTTCTGTCCTTCCGATATATTTTGTACCCCGGTATTACTGTGTCCCATTGATTTATCCTCATTTCACCAAGTTTCTGTGATGTTTATTATGTCAATATCCTCATTTAATACGAGATACTCTAGTTCACTCATCTTATTATTTAGACTTCTAGCATTGGTATATAAGCACTTTAAAAACTTGTCACTTTTTAGCTGGCTGCCTTACATGATGTAATTGAATGGGACTTTTTTTTTTTTGTTTAATTCTTTCTCATCATATCCTACTGTTTTATTATCTCCCATCCTCTCCTCCTTACTAGGACAAAGAGAATCTCCATTAATACATCCTCCCCTAAGGAATGTCTGTCTGAACCATATGCTCCTCTGCGCCTGTCTGCTTTCTCCCATCCCTTAGTTTAAAAACTGCTCTACGAACTTTTCAATTTTAAGCTCCTAGCAATCTGGTTCCATTTGGTTTAGGTGGAGCCCATCCTTCCTGTATAGGCGCCCCCTTTCCCAAAAGTTTCCCCAGTTCCTAATAAATCTAAACCCCTCCTCCCTACACCATCGTCTCATCAATGCATTGAGACTCTGCAGTTCTGCCTGTCTAACTAGCCCTGCACTTGGAACTGGAAGCATTGAGAGAATGCTACCATGGAGATCTTGGACTTTAATCTCCTTCCTAGCAGCCTAAATTTGGCCTCCAGGACCTCTCTTCTATCCTTCCCTATGTCATTGGTACCTACATGTACCACGACCACCGGCTCCTCACCTGCACTGCACATACATCTATCTAGATGTCTTGAAAGATCTGCACCAGGTAGGCAAATCACCATGCGGTTCTCCCGGTCATTGCAAACCCAGTTATCTATGTTTCTAATGATTGAATCCCCCATAACTATTACCTGTCTCTTCCTAATAACTGGAGTTTCCTCCCCCGGAGAGAGATCCTCAGTGCGAGAGGATACCACAACATCATCTGGAAGGAGGGTCCCAACCAACTATGGGACCATTTCCCTCTGCTCCAGTTGGATGTTCTCCTTCCCTGAGACTTTCATCCTCCTCAACAGCACAGAGGCTGTCAGACTGGGGGTGGGACCGTTCTACTGTGTCCTGGACAGTCTCATCTATGTAACTCTCTGTCTCCCTGAGCTCCTTCAGTTCAGTCACTCTGATCTCCAAAGCCCGTACACTGTCTCTGAGGGCCAGGAGCTCCTTGCACCGAATGCACACACATGTCATGTGCCCATAGAGCATGTAATCATACATGCTGCATTGGGTGCAATAAACTGGATAGACCCATTCTGTTGCTGGACTTCTGCCTGCATTATCTTTTTACTCCTGAAGCTTGTTCCTTTATTGCTATTTTGTTTTTATCAGGGGGCATTTTTGGCATTAAATTTAAAGAATGTTGTGTATCTAGCTCCCCCCTCCAAACTCCCTCGCAAAACGTCCGTTAGCTGCTCCTGGTTGCTTAGGGGCGCACTTTTTAAAGCCCTGGTCTTCCTGAGTAGCTCTGCCCCCTGGTTAAGGGTTGTTGGGTGCTAAAGGGCTTAGAGATCAAAGCCTCATTAAGAAGCTGTCAGTTTTGCCTAGCAGGCGCTAGGCTCAGCACACACCTGGTTAGTACACTGTCCCCCAAACCAACAGATCACACGGTATATTTCAGTCAAGCAGCAAGCATACCACAAACACGCTACCGACAACAAACTTACCCACAGGGTCACGTAATTGCCCCTCCTTCACCTGAAGAACTCCCTTGCAAAACTTCCTTGCTAGCCGCTCCTGTCCGCTAGCTCCCACCATCCACCTCTTGGTGGCAATGACTGGTGACCGCCGCTTTAAGGTACACCTTAATGGCCAGATCAGTAAACCAAGAACTCTTTAACTCAGGCATCCCCCAGTGCTCTGGCCTGGCCCCAATACTTTTTAATCTATAGGCCATGGAAATAGCAGCAATGGAGTCAAGGAAATTCATGTATGTGGATGGAAGACAATATAGGAATCCCAGCTGCTGCCGGAACTCCAGGAGCAGCAATGACCAGGTCAGCTCTCTGTCATTAATTTTCTACAGTACTACCCCAGCCAACCTGCCATGTAGGATATAGCCTTCTCCCGAAAGGCTGACATCTTCTTTAGAAACTCTATAGTCGAAGCAGGATGTGGTGGCATTTTCAGTATAGTTCTGCTGCTCAGGATAACAACATTTCATTACTCCTGCATCCAAGACTTAGTGAATTACCTCAATTAACCCAAAACTGCCCAAGATGGTCACCCTGGTACAGTGGGTGTTATCTATGCAAATGAAGTCTCTTCCTCTGGCTCACCTAGAGAGGGCACAAAGAACACCTTGTTTCTAGACCCCTCCCTAGCCACTGGCTTACAGAAAACCAGTGTGGTCTCTAGCCAGTCTAGACTTCCATGCACCTCACCTCGGCTCCCAAGCTAAAAAATAAAGGCTGCAAATCAGGACATCCTCATCATATGTAAGGAGCTCTGAGAGGCCAAGCAAACCTATACGGCTGGTGTTGTATGATCAGCAGGATGCTCTTATGCCCCACGCAGTCAGGGCTGCTAAGAGCTGACCGGCATAGCTGAGCGCAAATACAGTATGCTCATGACAAGTAGATGTGCATTTCAGCAATGACCCAGCAGAGAGGTGGACAGGAGGATGAATTTGGGGCTGGCATATTTCCAGGGTATTCATCTTCTGAGGGAGATGCTCTTTGCAAATACATATCTGCATACCCACCTGCATACATAACCACTTTTACACACAGCTATTTAATTACTTAGTGATGTGTGTGAGGGAATGGATGGGAGGCAGGGTATGGTGAGTCAAACTAAGGACCAGCAGGATGCCATGGGGGCAGGTTAAAATCTCCTAAAACCCTCGAGCCTGTGCAGACAGCACTGGAGAGACTATTAGCTGCTACAGATGCGATCTGGGGCCAGAGGTGTTTGGGTTAGTTAGTTGTGTCTGAATGCAAGATCTCATGTCACCAGGGCAGGAGATTCAATGCTTGTCCAGCTAGGCTGCTGAGGATCTCTGGGGAACTAGGAGGCTAGAGCTCTACCCCGGCAGCTGTAGCAAGGAGATGGCTGATGGAGGTCTTGCTGGCCCTTGCTGGCCCTGGGACCACTACCTAGTTCCAGTGGGAGGTGCTGCTCACTGCTGCTGTGCCCTGCTGATACTGCTTCTGGGCCCCTGGGCATGACATGGGTCACTAGTCTTCTTGGCCAAATAGCAGAGCTGTGTTCTTCTTCGAGTGCTTGCACGTGTCCATTCTGATTTAGGTGTGTGCATGCCCTGAGTACAGCTGTTGGAAATTTTTCCCATAGTGGAATCCATCAGGTCAGCTCTGGTGCCCGCCTGGAGCCGCACGCTCATAGCACCGATATAAAAGACCCTGCTGAGCCCACGCTCCTCAGTTCCTTCTTACCATCTGTCATGGCTGTTAGAACTCCCCTCTTTGCCTTGGTAAAGAGCTGTAGTGGTTGTTCTCAATAATTCGTCTGTAAATAGTCATTAGTTAGAGTAGTTTGAGTAAGTTTTAGTGAGTTTTTAGGTTAACAGGACGCCTCTCTGTGTCCGCAGAGGAGCTCCTGACCTTGGTATTGGGGCATGCCTCGGTCTCTGGGGTTTAAGGTGTGCTCCACCTGTGGGAAGCCTATGCCCACCGGTGACCCCCACACTTGAGTTGCCTCAAGTGCTTGGGAGAAGGCCACAGGAAGGACCGCTGTCAAATCTGTCGGGAATTCCAAACCCCTCATACAAAAGGACCAGGTAGCGAGACTCAAAAGTTCTAATGTAGACCGTGCTGAGACCCACCCACCTTGGAGCCAAGGTTTGACTTGGGGCCGAGTACATTGGAATCGGTGCAGAGTGCACCTCCAACTGCTAGGGGCCAGCGGCACCATTCCTCTTCGCCAGTGCCAAAGAGGCACCATAGACACCATGATAAGCGCCACCAGCCGGCACTAAAAGGCAGCAACAAGGGAGATCGGGATAGAGTGAGACCCATGATGGGCCACTCTTCGTCTCTGCTCCGCAGCAGCAACCAGCACCAGCGGTCATGCCGATGCCACACACTCTGCAAAAGGACCAGCATCTAGCCATCAACGCATCAATCAGTCTATGGGCCCTTTGACGCCTGGGATGTGTGCAGCAGCCAAAGACCTCTTGACTTTGCCCGTACTGGGCTCACCTGGCACCCAAGAATCGGCACCCCCAGCATTGTCCAGAAATAGGAAGGGCTCCACTCTTTGTAGACCAGTGCCAAGGCCCCTTCCTAGGAGGAAGCCTCTTCTGATCCCGTCCCCGCCAACATCACTGCAGCTCCGATCACTGGCACCAGGAGGGTTGGTACTTTCATGGTCTCCCCACTCTTTCTCCGTCTCTTCCTCTTCGGGGTCAGATTCGGGATCCTGTTCTGAGCACCGACAGGATTGTCGGCATTACATACACCGTTCCCTGCACCCATCGGTGGCTGCGGGAGCTACAGCTGCTATGGCGGTACACAACAGTTGGCCCATGGGTCCCTGGGGGCTGAACCCATGCAATGGCCATTCTGGTACCCATGGGAGCCCTGGGTCAGTGCACCAGCTCACAGTGTTCCTACTCAGTCTGGATGGAAAGTGGGGCATCACCAGCAATCTGCCGAGAAACTCCAGAACTGACTATCGATACCATTGCAGGAGCCGTCCTTGGTACTGACCCACCGGTGCGCAACCTTGAACTGAAATCGGTACCGACCAGCATGCTCAGGTGTCCCAGATAGAGGAGGCACTTGAAGAGGGGATAGCTTTTCATGCCTCTTCCTCCTCTTCATGGAGGACGAGCTAATATTGAAGGGTTAATTCCCCTCCGCCCCCCCCCCCCCGACGATTTAAGGGCCCACCAGGACTTGCTAAAGCAGGTGGCATCCAATCTGGTTTGCAGGCGGAGGTAGTCGAGGAGCCATCCGAAGGCTTCTTGGACATTTTGACAATGGCAGTGCCTGCAAAAGTCGCTCTGCCACTTCATGAGGCAGTTATGAAGCCCATCAAGATCCTGTGGCAGATACCAACCTTCCTCCCACCCACAGCCAAGAGAACGAGCGGAAATACTTTGTGCTGGCTCAAGGCTGTGAATTTTTATTTTCTCATCCTGTGCCTGGATCTCTCATGGTGGTGGCTGCCAATGAGAGGGACTGGCAGGGCCAGACAGGTCATGCACCAAGGGCGAACAAAAAAGTTGGACCTACTTGGCAGGAAAGCATATTCAGCTGGAGGGCTCCAACTTTGCATGGGACCGAGGGGAATCAGGGCTGAGGCAGGAGGTTAGGCCGCAGGGGGAAGGCTTTAGGGGGGAGGGGGAAGGGGGAGGCACTTACCTCAAGCGGCTCCCAGAAGAATCATAGAATCATAGAATATCAGGGTTGGAAGGGGCCTCAAGAGGTCATCTAGTCCAACCCCCTGCTCAAAGCAGGACCAATTCCCAACTAAATCATCCCAGCCAGGGCTTTGTCAAGTCGGGCCTTAAAAACCTCCAAGGAAGGAGACTCCACTACCTCCCTAGGTAACGCATTCCAGTGCTTCACCACCCTCCTAGTGAAATAGTGTTTCCTAATATCCAACCTGGACCTGCCCCACTGCAACTTGAGACCATTGCTCCTTGTTCTGTCATCTGCCACCACTGAGAACAGCCAAGCTCCATCCTCTTTGGAACCCCCCTTCAGGTAGTTGAAGGCTGCTATCAAATCCCCCCTCAGTCTTCTCTTCTGGAGACTAGACAATCCCAGTTCCCTCAGCCTCTCCTCATAAGTCATGTGCTCCAGACCCCTAATCATTTTTGTTGCCCTCCACTGGACTCTTTCCAATTTTTCCACATCCTTCTTGTAGTGTGGGGCCCAAAACTGGACACAGTATTCCAGATGAGGCCTCACCAATGTCGAATAAAGGGGAATGATCACGTTCCTCGATCTGCTGGCAATGCCCCTACTTATACAGCCCAAAATGCCGTTAGCCTTCTTGGCAACAAGAGCACACTGTTGACTCATATCCAGCTTCTCGTCCACTGTGACCCCCTAGGTCCTTTTCTGCAGAACTGCTACCTAGCCATTCAGTCCCTAGTCTGTAGCAGTGCATGGGATTCTTCCGTCCTAAGTGCAGGACTCTGCACTTGTCCTTGTTGAACCTCATCAGGTTTTTTTCTGCCCAATCCTCTAATTTGTCTAGGTCCCTCTGTATCCGATCCCTACCCTCTAGTGTATCTACCACGCCTCCTAGTTTAGTGTCATCTGCAAACTTGCTGAGAGTGCAGTCCACACCATCCTCCAGATCATTAATAAAGATATTAAACAAAACCGGCCCCAGGACTGACCCTTGGGGCACTCCGCTTGAAACCGGCTGCCAACTAGACATGGAGCCATTGATCACTACCCGTTGAGCCCAACGATCTAGCCAGCTTTCTATCCACCTTACAGTCCATTCATCCAGCCCATACTTCTTTAACTTGGTGGCAAGAATACTGTGGGAGACAGTATCAAAAGCTTTGCTAAAGTCAAGGAATAACACATCCACTGCTTTCCCCTCAACCACAGAGCTAGTTATCTCATCATAGAAGGCAATTAGGTTAGTCAGGCATGACTTCCCCTTGGTGAATCCATGCTGACTGTTCCTGATCACTTTCCTCTCCTCTACGTGCTTCATAATTGATTCCTTGAGGACCTGCTCCATGATTTTTCCAGGGACTGAGGTGAGGCTGACTGGCCTGTAGTTCCCCGGATCCTCCTCCTTCACTTTTTTAAAGATGGGCACTACATTAGCCTTTTTCCAGTCATCTGGGACCTCCCCCGCTCGCCATGAGTTTTCAAAAATAATGGCTAATGGCTCTGCAATCTCATCCGCCAACTCCTTTAGCACCCTTGATGCAGTGCATCCGGCCCCATGGACTTGTGCACGTCCAGTTTTTCTAAATAGTCCCGAACCACTTCTTTCTCCACAGAGGGCTGGTCACCTTCTCCCCATATTGTGCTGCCCAGTGCAGCAGTCTGGGAGCTGACCTTGTTTGTGAAGAGAGAGGCAAAAAAAGCATTGAGTACATTAGCTTTTTCCACATCCTCGGTCACTAGGTTGCCTCCCTCATTCAGTAAGGGGCCCACACTTTCCTTGACTTTCTTCTTGTTGCTAACATACCTGAAGAAACCCTTCTTATTACTCTTAACATCTCTTGCTAGCTGCAACTCCAAGTGTGATTTGGCCTTCCTGATTTCACTCCTGCATGCCTGAGCAATATTTTTATACTCCTCCCTGGTCATTTGTCCAATCTTCCACTTCTTGTAAGCTTCTTTTTTGCGTTTAAGATCAGCAAGGATTTCACTGTTTAGCCAA
Source organism: Trachemys scripta elegans (assembly GCF_013100865.1). Taxonomy (NCBI): domain Eukaryota; kingdom Metazoa; phylum Chordata; order Testudines; family Emydidae; genus Trachemys; species Trachemys scripta. The sequence continues at coordinate 41,252,315 of NC_048305.1, read as the reverse complement.
GCTGGTCGCCTGCCATATTTACTATTCTTTCTACACAAGCAGCAAAACATGTCCCTTCTCTGGCCACGCCTCTGCGTAGAAGCCAAGCGGATCTGCACGCTGCCCTGTCTGCAGGTCTCAGTTCTCATGGACAATACATCAGCCATGTATTATATCAACAGACAAGGTGGGGCCTGTTCTTCCCCTCTTTGCCAGGAGGCAATTCAGCTATAGGAATTCTGCATCACTCGTGATCGAGCTAAAAGCTTATCTACCGAGAGTACAGAACCAGCTCACAGATCACCTCAGCAGGTTCTTCTTCACAAACCTCAAGTGGTCCCTTCACCCAGATATCGCATTAGACATCTTCCATAGATGGGGTGTTCCCCAGATAGATCTGTTTGCCACTCGCTCCAACAGGAAGTGTAGGGGGTAGGGTGACCAAACATTCCATTTTGGCCAGGACAGTCCCTTTTTTAAGCCATATCCTGGCTGTCCCGACTTCTTTGGCAAAAGTGGGCATTTGTCCTAATTGCTCTTACCAACTTGAGGTGCGGAGGAATGTGGGGGAGGGCAAGTGGCAACACCAGCTCCACAAGGGGTGGGGAGGCAGGGCTCAGGCGAATGGCAACTCCAGCCCTAGCCTCGCACAGGGAGGGGGGCTGGGCTTGGGTGAGTAGTTCGGGTCAGTCCCATGTATGGAGGGGGGCTCGGGCGAGTGGTTCAAGCCAGCTGGGGGTGGGGGAGCTCGGGCTACCCCCACACCGTGTCCTGTTTTCCCTTTGGGAAGTATGGTCACCCTACTGATGGGCCGCAGCCCAGAGTCCATCACGGATGCCTTCCTGCTAACATTGTTGTCCCATCTGTTTTATGACTTTCTACCCATCCCACTGATTCACAAGGTGCTGACAAAGATCAGGCAGGACTGGGCCCGAGTCATCCTAATAGCTCCAGTGTGGTCCAGACAGCACTGGTACAACACACTTGTTCAACTATCAGTGGAGACCCTGGTCATACTCCTGCTTCACCCAGACCTGATGTCCCAGGACCACAGGTGTCTGCTCAACCTGAACCGTGGTTCCTTGCATCTGAAAGCATGGAATCTTCATGGCTAAATCCTGATGAGTGAGCGTGTTCTGAGCAGGTCTATAAAATCCTCCTGGGCAGCAGAAAACCCTCCACGAGGGCAACTTACTGAGCTAAATGGCGTTGTTTCTCCCTCTGGTCTTCCCAATGCGGAGTGCCTCCTTTGGAGGCTTTGTTACAGCTCATCTTGGACTACCTCCTATCTCTGAAAGAGCAGGGCCTGGCCCTCTCCTCGAATAAAGTTCACCTGGCAGCCATCTTGGCGTTCCACCTGAAATTAGGCAATAGATCGGTCTTCTCACATGAGACTGTAATCCGCTTCCTTAAAGGCCTGGAGAGGATATTCCTGCAGATAAGGAAACTCATACCCCCCATGGGATCTGAATCTTGTCCTTTCAAAATTGATGGGACTGCCCTTTGAGCCACTAGCAACGTGCTCACTGCTGCATCTTTCCTGGAAGGTAGCTTTCCTAGTGGCAATCACATTGGCCAGGAGAGTGTTGGAGATCCAAGCCCTCACTGTGGAACCTCGTTATACAATTTTCTTTAAGGACAATGTTCAGTTATGCCTACACCTGAGTTTCCTTCCCAAGGTGGTGTCCCAGTTTCACTGCAACTAACCCATTTTTCTACCAGGTTTTTACCCTAAGCCACATGCAAATGGAGAGGAAGAATGCCTGCACTCCTTGGACGTTAGATGAGTCCTGGCATTCTATGGTGAAAGGACCAAACCGTTCTGTAAGTCTCCGCAGCTCTTCACAGCGATAGCTCAGAGAATTTCATCGTGGATAACATCTTGTATCAGAGTGTGTTACAACCTCGTGGCTGTTCCCCCTCCGCCGCATCTCACCGCTCATTCAAGGAGGTTCCAAACCTCATCAGCAGCCTTTCTGGCTCAGGTCCCTATTCAAGATACCTGTAGAGGGGCAACCTGGTGCTCAGTATATACATTTTCAACACACTATGCCATATGCACACATAAGCAAGAGATGATGCGCAATTCGGCAGAGCGGTGCTACAGTCGGCTTGCCCATGAACTCCGAGCCCACCTCCAATACAACTGCTTGCAAGTCACTTAAATCGAACTAGACATATGCAAGCACTTGAAAAAAAAATGGTTACTCACCTTTCTGTAACTCTTGTTTATCCAACTGACCTGGGGGACACCCAAAAGTTTCATATACCAGGGTGTTAGGATAAATGGAAGTGCTATTAACTCACATAGGGTTACATGGGGGAAACCTACATTTTGTTTTTATGTTCCTCTCTAAACATAATTAACTCATAGAACACAATGGGCCACACGCACCAGCAAACAGGAGGCTGCCTTGTTTGTTAGCATTTCGTAAACACTTTGTACTTAGAGAGCGGGACAGAGACATTCCATCCAGATGTAATTCTAAGAAACTTTTGCAGACTGCCTGCAGTACTTTGATGATTTTGTTTAAATACTGCAGTTCTTATTCCTGGACTAACGAAGATTCCTTAGAGAATGTGTTTCTAAACTACAGAGGGTTCATCTGTTCTTGGTAAACACAGGTGGGGAAAACAAGGGCAACTTTTAACCTTGTTTTGTATCCTTGATAAGGGAATGGAATGAGCACTTCCTGATTAAAGGGCTGTAAAGGTAACTAATGGCTGCTAACAATATATTCAAGGCATATTGTAACATGTAGAATCATAGAATATGAGGGTTGGAAGAGACCTCAGGAGGTCATCTAGTCCAGTCCCCTGTTCAAAGCAGGACCAACACCAACTAAATAATCCCAGCTAGGGCTTTCTCACATTGGGTCTTAAAAACCTCTTAAGGATAGAGATTCCATCACCTCCCTAGGTAACCCATTCCAGTGCTTCTCCACCATCCTAGTGAAATAGTGTTTCCTAATTTCCAACCTAGACCTCCCCCACTGCAACTTGAGACATTGCTTCTTGTTCTGTCATCTGCCACCACTGAGAACAGCCTAGCTCCATCCTCTTTGGAACCCCCCTTCAGGTAGTTGAAGGCTGCTATCAAATCCCCCCTCACTCTTCTCTTCTGCAGACTAAATAAGCCTAGTTCCCTTGGCCTCTCCTCATAAGTCATGTGCCCTAGCCCCCTAATCATTTTTGTTGCCCTCTGCTGGACTCTCTCCAATTTGTGCACATCCCTTCTGTAGTGGAGGGACCAAAACTGGACACAGTACTCCAGGTGTGGACTCACCAGTGCCAAATAGAGGAGAATAATCACTTCCCTCGATCTGCTGGCAATGCTCCTACTAATACAGCGCAATATGCCATTTGGCAACAAGGGCACACTGTTGACTCATATCCAGCTTCTCGTCCACTGTAAACCCTAGGTCATTTTCTGCAGAAGTGCTGCCTAGCCATTCGGTCCCTAGTCTGTAGCAGTACATGGGATTCTTCCATCCTAAGTGCAGGACTCTGCACTTGTTCTCGTTGAACCTCATCAGATTTCTTTTGGCCCAATCCTTCAATTTGTCTAGGTCACTCTGGACCCTATCCCTACCCTCCAGCGTATCTACCTCTCCCCCCAGCTTAGTGTCATCTGCAAACTTGCTGAGGGTGCAATTCATCCCATCATCCAGATCATTAATAAAGATGTTGAACAAAACCAGCCCCAGGACTGACCCTTGGGCACTGCGCTTGATGCCGGCTGCCAACTAGACATCGAGCCGTTGATCACTACACATTGAGCCTGACAATCTAGCCAGCTTTCTAGCCACCTTATATCCATTCATCCGATCCATACTTCTTTAACTTGCTGGCAAGAATACTGTGGGAGACCGTATCATAAGCTTTGCTAAAGTCAAGATATATCACATCCATTGCTTTCCCCATATCCACAGAGCCAATTATCTCATCATAGAAGGCAATCAGGTTGGTCAGGCATGATGACTTGCCCTTGGTGAATCCATGTTGATTGTTCCTGATCACTTCCTCTCCTCCAAGTGCTTCAAAATGGATTCCTTGAGGACCTGTTCCATGATTTTGTCAGGGACTGAACAGTAGCATAGCTGGGGGGGGGAACGGGGCAGTGGTCGCTCTCCCATTGAGCACAAGTGGCGCCTTTTCAATTTCTTGGCGCCTTTTTAATTTTTACTCACCTGGTGGCGCTCCAGGTCTTCGGCAGCACTTCAGCGGGGGGTCCTTCACTCGCTCCGGGTGTGTTCAGCGGCACCGAAAGACCTGCCGCTGAAATGCTGCCGAAGACCTGCGGAGTGAGTGAAGGACCCACCGCCGAAGTGCCGCCGAAGACCCAGAGCGCCGCCCCATCAGTAAAAGCGCCACTGGGTGAGTAAAAGCACCGCAGCGGGTGGCGCCTTTTTTTGTGATCGCCTCCCGTGTTGGTTCCACCTGGCTACGTCACTGGGACTGAAGTGAGGCTGTAGTTCCCCAGGTTCTCTTTCTTCCCTTTTTAAAATATATTTGCCTTTTTCCAATTGTCTAGGAACACCCCCGATCACGAATTTTCAAAGATAATGGCCAATGGCTCTGCAATCACGTCAGCCAACTCCCTCAGCACCCTTGGATGCATTAGATCTGGACCCATGGACTTGTGCATGTCCAGCTTTTCTAAATAGTCTTTAGCCTGTTCTTTCACCACAGAGCTGCTCACCTCCTCTCCATACTGTGTTGCCCAGTGTAGCAGTCTGGGAGCTGACCTTGTCTGTGAAGACTGAGGCAAAAAAAGCATTGAGTACTTCAGCTTTTTCCACATCATGTGTCACTAGGTTGCCTCCCCCATACAGTAAGGGTCCCACACTTTTCCTGACCACCTTCTTGTTGCTAACATACCTGTAACATCCCCCCCCCCCCCGGAGCCTCCTGCCCCCCCCCGCGGAGCCTCCTGCCCCCTCCAGCCCGCCACGGGCATATGCGGCGCGCAGTGGGTCCGAGCGGGGGCAGTGCGTAGCGGGCGGGGGCTGGGTCGGCAGCGCGGGCTGAATCCCCACTGCTGCCGGGGAGCCCCGCGCCTCTCCCTCCCGCTCATGGCTGCGGCTCCTTCCCGGCAGGACGCGCCTCCCGCCGCCCCGGCCACATGTGGCGCAAGTCCCCCACGCCTAGTCTCCCTCCCGCTGGGAAAGAGCTGCTGGACGCAGAATCACAGAATTCTGCACCTGCAGAATCACACACACACTGCAGCCAGGGCCGCCCGGGGAGTGGGGGGGGGGCAGGTGGGGCAATTTGCCCCGGGCCCCGCAGGGGCCCCCACGAGAATATAGTATTCTATAGTATTGCAACTTTTTTTTTAATGGAAGGGGCCCCTGAAATTGCTTTGCCCCAGGCCCCCTGAATCCTCTGGGTGGCCCTGACTGCAGCTGGCACTGGCATTGATGTTGCAGCTGTCATAGGACATGCTTTGGAGCTGGAAGATGTACCCCCTGCTAGCCCACATATTGGCAGCCACTCCATGAACAATCCATTGAGCCTGGTTCCTGTTCCTCTGCTCTTCCACAAGACACTTCTCCAGGAGTATCTCCTCCCTTGCCCTCGTGCACTTGAGGCGGTCCTCACTGCTGCATGCACTACTCCGAACACCTTGTCTATGGTCCTCTTTTGCTTACCCCGCTGCTTGACAGTCCTGATAGGCAGAATCCTGGCCAGGGGATTGGCCCATCTATTGGAGAAGTGCCTGCCAAGGCAATGAAAAGAAGGGCTTAGTAATTGTATTGTCATGAGGGAAAAAATGAAAGAATCCGTCCCCCTTTGCTTTCCACATCAGCACACAGTTTGTAACGTTAATCAGTGTGGAATGCGCAGATGACTCCTTTATGAATTCTGCTCAGAATGCCAGATTCCAGCAGTGACACAGTCCAGACACACCATGGGATTAATGGTGTATTAACTGAATGCCAAGCAAGGCTATAAAGCCAACTATTAATTTAAAGAATTTTTTTTAAAACACTGGGCCAGGCTGTGGTGGGTGGGGAGAGGCCTGTTAGCAGTACTGGCTCCTAGGGTTGCCAATTTTGGTTGGCTGTATTCCTGGAGGTTTCATCACATGACATAATCTTTCATTAAAGTGTATTCTTTAATTCCTGGAGCTGTCAGGACAGTCCTGGAGGGTTGGCTACCCTAATTGACTCTCACTTTGTTTCAGGCCAGGGATGCCCTGGAAGATGTAAATATTTTGGAAATTCCAGCATGGAGGAAAGAAGTAGCTTTCCAGGCCATTGGTGGGATCCTATCTACCTAGGCAAAGGAGATATTTAGACACCCTGTGACTGAACAGCATATCAGCAAGTGGAGAGGTTTAGTGAGTGACTAGGGATATGCAAGAAAATTCATGCCACCCACAACTCTGACAGACCATCCAGCATTCTTGCTGCATGAGCAATCTTCTATTAGCAGCTGCCAAGAGTGCAAGAAAATTAGCATTAAAATCAACTGGATGCAGATCTAGGATGCATAGGTTCAAGGTGTCGTCTCCTCCCCCCCCCACACACAGCCCAGGAATTGTCACAAGAAAGGGCAGGCCAAGAGAACAAAAATTAATCACCACAAAGGACTTGACCTCTTGCTGTATCCCAGTGAATTCATAATCCATGCTGGATGGGAGAATGATTTCCTAGTCCAAGTATGAATCCATATCATTACATCAGTTACTGAAGAACTGTCACTGCAAAGATATGCACTCAGACCTGCTAGGCCCCTATGCCTTGAATTGTTTTTCAAGCTATAATTGCAAAGGTAGTTCGAAAGAATCCCAGTGGTGTGTTTACATGTATTTTCGCCACTTGGCATCCATCTTGGATCACACCTGTCAGGGGAGGGGTCTCTGGCGGTGGGAGGGAAGATTGTGCCCTGTGGGAATGTGGGACGTACCACCCTAAACACAGCTCAAGCAGTCTCCACCATAATTACTGTACAGTAATTCTGTACTGCTCAGAACCCGGAAATCTCTCCCTCAGAAAAATAAGCTTTCCCATGTGATAATAATAAACATGGCAGGTGGCTCTTACTGGGCTGTGGATCAGTCCCCTGTGCCCTGCTCTGCTCCCTAGGGCCAGCCCTGAACAGGTCCTCAGCAAATGGCTCAAGGACCTCCTCTAGCCCAACCCGCAGCACTGGTTGATCTGGTTCTCCTAGTGCTGTGGGTGGTGGAAGCACCCTCTTGTGTGCATCATGGGAGGGGCATGTAGAATGCATGTCACCAGACATCCATGCACATCCTTGGCTTGGTGGTACAGGGATCTCCTGGGCTCAATCCACTCCCCTGGATTCCACAACAGCTGACAGATGCCCTGCTCAGCCCCCTCTGCAAGATTTTCTCATGGAGGTGGAGAGCTCTGGAATGCCTGCTGAGTGCATGGGCTGGGGTGTACTCACACCAAAGGTTAACGCTGGGGGATGGATAGCATCATAGGTAGCATGGTGGGGCTGGGCTGGATTTAGAAAATGGAGCAGGCCATGTGGGAAATGAAGGGTTAAATGCCAGGCAAAGGTATATGAACCGGTAGGTAGCTTCTGGTGCAAAGAGGGTGAGTGGGAAGTGAATAGGCAGAAGGCTACAGGAACAGGGAATCATGGGAATGGCAGCGGCGGACGATCTAGGCCCAAGACCAGGTGCCTGCACCTCTGCTAACTGCTGCCTTCAAATTGGGCAGGTAACGGGTGGTCACAGCTCAGCACGTGTTCTGACCCGTATCACCAGACATACATGCCAGCTCGGGTTCAACACATGCAGCTAAAAGCTTTGAGTGTGGCTGATGGGGAGGTGGGGCAAAAACCCACAATGTCAAATGTGGCAAGTGGCATTGTAGACATAGCCAATGTTAACATGTCATGTTAGTTCTGTGCCTCCAGGTCCCTATAGCAGATCATGCTGTCCATGATAGGGCATGGACTTTGTAATATGGTTACTGCAACTGTGCACTCACTCTGAATTATTAGAGACTCCTGGATTTCTAGGCAGGGGCCGCTTGTTTGCAGCCCAAGCCCGGTGTCCTACATCTTAGGCTATGTCTACACTACCGTGGTAAGTCGCCTATGCTACGCAACTCCAACTACGTGAATAATGTAGCTGGAGTTGATATACTTTATGTAGTTACCTCAGGGTCTACACTGCTGGGGGTTGATGGGAGAAAATCTCCCGTCAACTTACCTTACTCTTCTTGGCGGCAGTAGAGTACAGGGGTTGACTGGAGAGCGATCTGCAGTCGATTTGGCAGGTCTTTACTAGACCCGCTAAATCGACTGCCAGTGGATCGATCTCAGAGCATTGATCCCCGCTGTAGTGTAGATCTGCCCTTAGAGATGCGAGAGATGGAGATCTTGGAGCCCACAATTGTATGCTGTATCCATTCAGAATGTTGCTATGAAATGGTGTCATGTGATGACAAGTTTCACAAGGCTATCAGCATTAACAGCGTCCAGGACACCTGACGCCCTGGTCCATTCTCAGGCAAATGATCTAAGAACAGGAGCCCAGAACTGGTAGAAAATATAGAAAAAGCCCTAAGCGTCTTGAAAAAACTCTCTGACCTGAGGCCTCAGAGAGCATTACAGTTCCCCTGTATCAGGAAAAAATGATTACTCACCTTCCTGTAACTGTTATTCTTTGAGAACTGTTGTTCATGTGTCCATTCTGATTTAGGTGTGTGCGCACCCCAAGCATAGCTGTTGGAAAATTTTCCCCAAGTGGTATCTGTCGGGTTGGCTCTGGCACCTCCTGGTGCCATGCATTCATAGCACTGGTCTGGAGGGCCCAACTGAGCCGGCGCTCCTCAGTTTTTTTTACCAACTACTCCAAGAGCGGGATCGGTGGGTGTGTCTTGGAATGGACATGTGGAACACATCTCAAAGAATGGGAGTGTATTGTATGATATTATCCCATCTTAGAAATTGTACATTTATGTGCCTTGTGACTCAGATAAAATCTCTCCTTGTGAATAATCTGTCCTGTTACAGATGTGAAGTGAAAAGTACTAAATATAACCAAAGAATGTATAGATCAGGCCCACTAGGCTTATAAGAAGTGTAAGAGATTTTGTTTGTTTTCTTTGTAAATGACTGTTGCATTTTAGAAGTGATAGGAATTGTACAGCACATGAAGGAAAAAGTAATGTTGAAAGATATAAATACCTAACTAGGGTATAACTTTGGAATATTAAGAGAAGTTGCTTAAAAAGTGGGCGTTCCAATCAATAATGTGGGCTAATACTGAAATATGAACCATGAAATTAATTAAACCTCCCGCTAAAGGGCTCATTGAAGACATTTGTTATACACTAGCACCATCTACTGGTACCAATAGGAGCAGCAGAGAAACTAAGCTGAAAGCTTGAGAGCAATCTAGCCCATGGCCAGTAGAAATAGGAGATTTGCCCTCCTTCTAGGAGCCCCGAACAGGGCCGCTACTCTGAAATCAAACAGGGTATGTAAATCTGAGCTCACCATGGTGACCACAGAGTTTCCAGAGAGACTCTCCTCCCATCCAGGATCACAGGACTAAGAGGAAGTGACTGAACTCATGAAGAAGCCAGAAGTGTGAACAATGCCAAGACCGGCCCTGTGGCAAGGACTCTCTCTTATTCCAGGGTTAAGAGGGTACGTAGAAGTGGTGAGATTTCATTTCCCTTCTGTTCTTTAACAGAAACAGCTGAAGGTTAGTTTATTGAGTTTATACTCTCTAGTGAGACCTCAAGTCAAAATACTTTGGATGTTAACTTACTAATGTGATATTCATGTCCTCCTTTATAAGTCCAAGAAAACTGGCCTAAGAGAGATTTAAAACAATAATTTTAAGCAATTGCTTTTGATATTCTCAACTTGTCCTTTTTTCAGAACCAAACCATTCAAATATCATGGACCATGCTCTTAAAAGTGCCTTAAAGACAAGTGCATCCTTATTCATTGACGAGATACTGAAAGCGTGATAAAAGTTGGGTACTAAAGAACTGATGATTGATGTTCATAAGCCAATATTATAAGAAATCTTTGTGATTTGCATTGGTTTTTGATATAACTACTGAGCCTCAGCCCTAGTGTATGACAGTTGTTTGCAAAGCTGTAGTGGTGTTATTTAGTACATGCCTAGAACATTCATTGTGTCTACATTAGATCAACAAACTGTTGATTGTATGCTGATGTGGTTCTGAGTGTAACCCTTCTGCCCATCTAAGTTGGCAGCAACAAGGGCCGGGTTCTGTATCTAGGGGTTCCGTTTCAATAACGCAAATGCAAAACTGGCTCGAGCCCCCACCCAGTGACCTGGGACAATTACATACCACCCCCTGGGTGCCTCTAAGAGGCAATACTTCCCCTCTCGCAAGCACGGAGTCTGAGTGTAACAGAAAATGTTTAATAACATGAGGTAAACGACATCAGCATTAAATTGGAAAAACACCACAAACAGGATTCATAACCCAAACCATGAGCAAAAAAAACCCACCCCAGCAAGTTGGGCCGTGTCCTTTCCCTTGGGTTCTTGAAACCAGCAATCCAAGGATCACCAAAGTCCCAAAAGTCCAACAACCCCACAAAGTCTATGTTTCTGGTCAGTGCAGCCCCAGAGTTCGGGGGGGAGGGGAGCACGCAGGGTGTTAAGGGGCACCTTACGTGATCCGAGGCAGACGGGGTTCTGCCGCAGCCTTCACCACGAGCCGCTCCACTCCACCAGCTGCCTCGTGAGCTGCTCCCGCCGTCCCACGAACTGCTCTGGCAGCTGCTCCACTCTGCTCACCGACCTGTGAGCCGCTCAGCTCTGCTCCACTTCAGCTATCCCTTGGGCCGCTCCCACAAGGCTCCGCTCTGCACTGCTAGCTGCTCCTCCAGCTGCTCCGCTCCGCTCACCGACCTGTGAGTCACTCAGCTCCACTCCAACCGTCCCCGCAAGGCTCCACTCTGCTAGCTGCTCTGCCAGCTGCTTAGCAATATAGCTTCAGACTCCCCCACTAGTTAACACAGCCTCAGTGATCTCAGCTCTTAATAACTTCAGCTCTTTTGTGATTTCAGTTCTTAGCAATTTCAGCTCATAGTAGGGGAGCCCCAGTGCTAGTGCACCATTGGCCCAAAATGAATTCAGCTCAGCAGCCTGTAACTAGACTCCTAATGGAATCAAAGATAGCTCTGATATTCAACAGTGGAGAGAGGAGGTACTGCAATTGGTGTTTCAACCCCTCAGAGAGGGCCCATAACATCAGGTACAAATACCTGTCCCCATCCTCTCTCCATTCACTGGGTTTTGTAACCCTTGTCAAGAGAGTGCTACTTAGGTAATGGTGAAGGACTCACTCAGTCCTTCTGTCATACAACAGTTCCACTGGCCTTGATTCACAGAATCAGGGTAACAAAACTTTATTCTTCCTGCCCCAATAACAGAGAAACTGGGGATCCCACACCAGCCAAAGTAACCACTTTGAGTTGCTGTTGTTTCATGCCAGGCGAGTGGTGTGCCTATGCAAACAAGATCAGCCTCTGGAGTTCTTTTCCACGGTCGCCATAATTCACCACCAGATGTCAGGGTAGAGCTCATCCTGACTCTGCTTACATGAGTGAATTAAAACATTGTTGATTGGTTAAAAATAACCAAGTGTCCTGATTCAAAAAATACTGTTCAAGGTAAAAGTTGATTTGAAAAGAAACAAGCATAGAATTAGTAAATCCACTCCCTGAATTCCGTAAAAAGGGGTAATCCTATTAGAGTCCTTACTAATGTTGCGTACAACACATATCAGATTGGCACATCTGATTTGTTAGATTTCAGCTTTAAAACTCTAACTGGCACCTAGACAGATCCATAACATTGACCCCTATTCATGCTTCCAGGACTAAAATTTGAATACAGTTGCAAAATCTCACAAACCACCTTAAGAGGGTTGCATGGTATGGGGAGTATCATCACTTTCGGGGGTGGGGAAATGGGGGCAGGGCTGGCCTTACAAGTGGGTGGCTGGCCAGGGTCCAGTGGTCAGGGGGGTGCTGTGGTTCCATCTCCCCTCCTCCAGCCAGCCCAGTCCCTTTATCCCCCAAGCACTGGGCCCGGAGCCAGGGAGGGGCAGATTTAGGGGCAAGAGCGCCAGAACCATTGTAGAAGTGGGGCGGTCACTAGCACCAGAACTGAAGGGGCCAGGGACCATGCCCTCCCACTTTTAAACATGGGTGTAATTTGGGGGGCAGCATTGCCCCCCCAAACTGCAAGCCTCGGGCAGGTGCAGAGTGGCACTGGCAGGGGCTGCTCTTTGCTGTGGGGGAGCTGATAACAGCCATTAATTTGGTAGGGCATCCAGGACTCAAATTCATCAGCAAGAGACAGGCCCACTGGTTGGGAAGCCATGGCACACAGCAGAAGGGCTCAGCTGCACACGCCCAGACCTATAAACTGATTACAGCTAGGACCCCTCTCCTACAAAGTTGCGCATAAACAGCCTGCTTTTTGCCAGCACGGGTGTTAATGGGCGGGGAATGGTTCCTGGCAATATGCTACCATTAACTGGACATTGCTATTATCAGGTTTGCTAGTAGGTAGAATCTACTGTACTTCAAATCTACCATGGCCATAGGCCTGAGGCTCCAATTTGGAGGCAGATACACCAGCCAGTTCTTCTTCGAGTGATTGCCCATATCAATTCCAGTTAGGTGTGCGCGCACGCTGTGTGCACAGATGTCAGAAACTTTTACCCTAGCAGCTACCTGTCGGGCCGGCTGGGGAGCCCCCTGGAGTGGTACCGAAATGGCAATCTATATAAGCCCCTGTTGGCCCGACCCCCCTTCAGTTCCTTCTTAATGCCTGTGATGGTTGTTGGAACAGTGGTCTCTTGTCTTATCAAGTGTTCCACTTATCCCTAGCATTCTCTTATCTTCATTGTAAATAATTAGTAGTTAGTAAGTGTTAATTGTTTTTCTATAGTATTAAGTGTAATTTAGCTGTTGAGGGCAGTCTCATCAACGACTGCCCTGCTGGGCCCTGGGGCATGCCATCTCAGGGCTTCAAGCCTTGAAACAGGCCCATGCCTACAGGCAACCCCCATGATTCCTATCTCAGGTGTCTGGGGGAGGGCCATCAAGCAGACAAGAGCAGAATTTGTAAAGCGTTCAAACCTCGCACGCATAAAGAGAGGGAGTTTCGTCTTAGGCAACTCCTCATGGAGTCGGCTCTGCGGCCCTCTCAAGACACGGGCCCGAGTGCCTCGGTGCGGAGCGCCCCTCCAGTGGTACCGTCTTCGGCACTGCAGAAGATCCAGCGCTCATCTCGGGACCAGCGATCTCCTGGGTCCCAAAAACGCCCACCTCGGCACCGTTCCCATTCCCCGGTTGCTGCCAAGAAGCAAGCTGTGGGAGGACCCCCTCTTAGGATCGAGACAGTTACCACGGTCCTGACGGTGCAAGACCCTGGCCAGACCTCTAAACAGGCCACCATGCCTAGATCTCTTCAGGCCACTCCTCCACACAGGATGGTGCAAGTAGCACTGTCCACGCCGGACACCTTCGAGGCAGCGAGAGGTCTCATCAAGACGGCGGCTCCAGTCCCGGTGCCATCCAAGGGCAAGCCAGCGATGTTCGGGCTGTCAGCCCTCAGACCAGCTCAGAGTCCCGGTGCTGTTCTGAGTCCCGGCACCGCCCCAGGTCTTGATCTGACTCACGGCACCGGTCTGACTCGTGGCGCTGGTCCCGCGGTCTTGAACCATGGAGCCGTTCTCGCTCGAGGTCGCTTTCGACTGCGCAAACATGGTCCCGCTCGAGGTTCAGGTCACGATCGGTGACCTCGCGGTATGGCTCGGACCGACGAGGTGCGGGTTCCTGATCCCCGCATCAACGATAGCCGTGATACTGGTCCGCGGTCCACTACCAATCAGCATCGCGGCACCACTCTCCAGCTCGGCACCGCTCACCATCGCAGCACCGGTCAACGTTGCGGCATCACTCGCCAGCTCGGCACCAGTCGCGATCAGCCTCACAGTACCGATCCCCGCGTGACCTGCGCCTTCCAAGAGACTCAGTGCCTGCTTTGATCCACTCCCGCACCGCTCCTCCTTGGCCGTCGCGGTCCCAATCCCCTTCTGGCAGGTCGGAGAGAGCCTCAGGGGGTCTCGGACATCCCTCATTCTGGCCCAGGGAGCCTCGGCCAAGTTCCACCAGCAACCCACTGGCAACCCCAGTGGCAATTTTGGACACCCTGGGCATACCATCAAGCCCAGGGCGCTCCCCCAGTTGCCCGACCGCCATCTTGCTCGAGCGCCAGGCCTCCTGAGGCAACCCTTAGCCGTCCTCCTCCTGACACAGACCAAACTGTGGAGCCAGCGCCCGCGATAGAGGCTACCCCAGCTCCCTAGGAGGAGCCACCCACATCCGACCAGCATGCTACATTTGCACCGGCCCTCCCCGTGGAGTCGTCCTCATCCTCCTCAGATGAGGCTGTGGCTGGCACGTCCACGTCTGGGCCACCCCCGATGGACTTTAGGGTCCTCCAAGAATTGCTGAGGCATGTGGCCCTCAATATGAACCTCAAAATTGAGGAGGTTGTGGAGGGTGAGGACCCCATGGTGGACATTCTAGGCCCAGAATGGCCCTCCAGGGTGGCCCTTCCCATGAATAAAACCATCCAAAACAATGCAAAGACTCTCTGGCAAACCCCAGTCTCCATTCACCCCACAGCTAAGGAGGTTGTACTTTGTCCCCACCAGGGGTTATGAATAGTTTTTTACCCACCTTGTCCCATGTTCACTTGTGGTAGACGCGCTAATGCCAGGGAGAGACAGGGCCAGCAAGGGCCTGCTCCAAAATCAAAAGACGCAAAACGGCTGGACCTTTTTGGGAGAATAAACCTTTCTACTGGGGGGGGTCTCTCGCTGCGGATCACTAACCAGCTATCAATCCTCAGTGGGTACAATTTTAACTCTTGGTCTGTGGTCCTCAAATTCCAAGATCTTCTCCCAGCAGAGGCTCGTACAGAACTGGGGGCCATTGCTGAGGAGGGTAAATTGGTTGCTAGGACCTCCCTCCAGGGTTCCCGTGATGCTGAAGACGCAGCTGTGTGCTCTCTGGCGTCGGGAATCCTTAGGCGGTGGAGTGCCTGGCTCCAGTCCTCCGGCCTCCCGCCTGAGGTTCAGCATACCATCCAGGACCTCCCTTTCGATGGCCAGGGCTTGTTTGCGGATCAAACTGACTCCCGCCTAAAGGACACAAGAAACACCATTAAGTCCTTAGGTATGCATACCCTGGCTAACCAGAGGAAGCCCTTTAGGCCACAGACCACCCAGGAACATCCTTTCTCTCCTAGACCAAGGCAGGACTCTTCTTGTCGCAGAGGTAAATACTCTCGATGTAGACCGTCTCACCCCTCTCTGGACAAGGTCAAGGACAGTCTAAGCCACCCCCGGGCCCTAAGCGTCCATTTTGAAGGTGCACCAGAGGAAGGACTACCAGTTCTTACCCCGGACACAGTTATCCCTTTCTAAATCGTCTATCCCGTTTCTACCATGCCTGGTTCCATATTACCTCAGACCGTTGGGTCCTCTGCACAATGCAGACGGGATATTCTATCCATTTCCATTCCATCCCGCCCTCCCACCCCCCTTCCCTCTTCAGGGACCCTTCTCATGAGCAACTCCTCATCCAGGAGGTTCAATCCCTCCTTGCCCTAGGGGCAGTGGAGGAAGTTCCTTAGGAGTTCAGGGGCAAGGGTTTCTACTCCTGCTACTTCCTTGTCCCCAAGGCAAAGGGAGGCCTAAGAACTATTGTGGACCTCAGGGAGCTCAACAAGTACATCATCAACCTGAAGTTCCATATGGTCTCCTTAGCCACTATCATCCCTTCACTGGATTCGGGAGACTGGTATGCTGCCCTCGATATGAAAGATGCGTACTTCCATGTTTCGATTACTCCGCCTCACAGATGTTTCCTCCATTTCGTGGTGGGCAAGATGCATTATCAGTTCACAGCCCTTCTGTTTGGCTTTTGCACAGCCCCCTGCGTCTTTACCAAGTGCATGGCGGTCATGGCTGCCTTTCTTCACCGACACCACGTACATGTCTTCCCGCACCTAGACGACTGGCTTATACGGGGCCGGTCTCACCATCACGTCCAGTCGCAGGTATACCTACTCATGGAAACGTTCACTTGCTTGGGTATCATGGTAAACCTCAGCAAGTCCGTCCTCGCCCTTACTCAAACAATAGAGTTTATGGGAGCAGTCCTGGACGTAAACCAAGCGAGGGCTTTCCGTCCGGAAGCACGGCGCCTGGCTATAGCAGGCATAATTACCAGCCTCTGCAAGTTTCTCACCATCACAGCAAGGCAGTGCCTCAGGCTGCTGGGTCACATGGTGTCCTGTACATACATGGTGCAACATACCAGGCTAAGACTCAGGCCGCTTCAGACGTGGTTGGCGTCTGCCTATCGACCGGGACGCGACAGCCTAGAGATGGTCCTCATGGTCCCAAAGTGCACACTCGACTCCCTGCAGTGGTGGCTGGGTCCTCAGATGGTGGGTGCCGGGGTCCCGTTCCATCCCTCCCAACCCACTTTAACTCTGGTTACAGACGCATCTGCCCTGGGATGGGGAACCCACCTCGGCAGCCTATCAACGCAGGGCTTATGGCACGAGAGCGAGCTGTCACTGCACATCAACATCAGAGAGCTCAGGGCGATCCGCCTTGTGTGCCAAGCCTTTCTTCCCCACTTGCAGGGCCACTGCGTAGCAGTCCTAATGGACAACACCACGGCCATGTTCTACCTGAACAAGCAAGGCGGAAGGAACCCGGTCATCGCCGCTCTGCCAAGAAGCCCTCTTTCTGTGGGACTTCTGCTTAGCCCACTCCATCAACCTTCAGGCCTCTTGCCTGCCGGGTGTCCAAAACGTTCTGGCGGATACTTTGAGCAGGCGTTTTCTGACTCACGAATGGTCCATACGCCTGGATATCATTCATTCCATTTTCCGCACCTGGGGGTTTCCCCGAATTGACTTGTTCTCTTCGCAGACCAACAGAAAGTGTCCAGTTTTCTGCTCCTTCCGGAGTCACAGCCTGGGCTCATTAGCGGATGCCTTTCAGATCACGTGGTTGGGCCAGTTGCTGTATGCCTTCCCACCATTCCCACTGGTTCACAAGGTGCTCCTCGAGGTCCGCCGGGACAAGGCAGATGTTATACTGATAGCCCCTGCCTGGCCGCGTCAGTGTTGGTACCTGACTCTGCTGGACCTGTCAATCCAGGCCCCTCTACGCCTTCCTCTTGACCCCGACCTCATCTCCCAGGACCACAGTCATCTCCTATACCCAGACCTTAGGTCGCTCCACCTCACAGCCTGGAGGATCTGTGGCTGAACCATGCTGAACGCGCCTGTTCGGCTTCGGTAAGGTGGGTGCTTCTGGAAAGTCGCAAGCCGTTGACTAGGCTTACCTACGAGGCTAAGTGGAAGAAGTTTTCCAGATGGTGCACTCAGTGACAGGTGCCGCCGCCCCAAGCCTCCATTTTGTGCATCTTGGACCACCTGATGTCCTTAAAGGACCAGCACTTAGCCTTTGGATCCCTTAAGGTCCACCTTGTGGCCATTTCAGTGTTTCACCCAGGCGCGGCGGGGCGCTCGGTGTCTGCACATCCAGTCGTGCGGCGTTTCCTCGAAGGCCTGGAGAAGATCCATCCTCCAACGAAGGCACCCGTGCTTGCATGGGACCTTAACTTGGTCCTCTCCTGCCTTATGGGCCCTCCTTTCGAGCTGCTGGCCACCTGCTCTCTTCTTTCTCTCTCTCTCTCTCTCTCCTGGAAGGTCGCCTTCCTAGTGGCCATCACTTCCGCATGTCGGGTCTCCAAACTACGGGCTCTCACGTGTGAGCTGCACTATACCATTCTTCATAAAGATAAAGTCCAACTAAGACCTCATCCGGCCTTTCTACCAAAGGTGGTGTCCCGCTTCCACGTGAGCCAGGATATCTTCCTACCAGTTTTCTACCCGAAACCGCATACTGACCTACGTGAATAACGCCTCCATTCTCTCGATGTTAGAAGGGCACTTGCCTTCTATATAGACTGGACAAAGCCCTTTTGTAAAACAACTCAGTTGTTCGTTGCTGTTGCGGAATGGATGAAAGGCACCCCAGTCTCCTCTCAATGAATATCTTCGTGGATCATTGGGTGTATTCGTGCTTGCTATAACCTGGCAAACGTCCCTCTGCCGGCTGTTACGGCTCACTCCACAAGAGCTCAAGCATTATCAACTGCCTTTCTGGCACACATTCCTCTCCAGGAAATCTGCAGGGCTGCCATGTGGGCCTCGGTTCATACCTTCATGTCCCACTATGCCATCATCCAGCACTCTCGGGATGATGCAGTCTTTGGCAGAGCGATCCTTCAATCTGCAGTTCCTTGACTCCGACCCCACCTCCGAGGTAAGGCTTGGGAGTCACCTAACTGGAATTGATATGAGCATTCACTCGAAGAAGAAAAAACGGTTACTTAATTTTCTGTAACTGTTGTTCTTTGAGATGTGTTGCTCATATCTATTCCATTCCCCCCCACCTTCCCCTCTGTTGGAGTAGCCGGCAAGAAGGAACTGAAGGGGTGTGGGGGGTTGGGCCAGCAGGGGCTTATATAGATCGCCATTTCAGCACCACTCCAGGGGGCTCCCCAGCCGGCCTGATGGGTAGCTGCTAGGGTAAAAGTTTCCGACATCCGTGCACGCAGCACGTGCACACACCTAACTGGAATAGATATGGGCAACACATCCTGAAGAACAACAGTTACAAAAAGGTAAGTAGCCATTTTTTGTGAATTATGGCAGGGTGGCTGTACTGGGTTTGTACATGAAGCTGAGTTTCAATCTTAATCCCTAAGAGTCACCAGGGAGTGGCTTCATGAGAAGAGTGTCATTAGCTAGCTAAAAAGCCCATAGGCAACCACCTCCGCATGGCAACAGTGCACCAGAGCCTGGTGAAAGGAGCCACCTGGCCAGGATCCTTGGGAGAATGTGAATTCTCTTGTCAGTGAGCAAGTCCCCCCTGGAGGAAGATCCAGGAGAGCAGATGTTCTCAAACACAACAGTCTTTGCTCAATCCTTCCTTCCAGGAGCCAGGAGTTTCACTGAATTCTCTTCCTCCTAAATAACGAGGAGTCCAGTAACACCTTAAAGGCTAACAGATTTATTTGGGCATAAGCTTGTGTGGGTAAAAACTCACTTCTTCAGATGCATGGAGTGAAAATTACAGATAATTTTACAGGCATAAATATATATTGGCAAATGAAGAGAAGGGAGTTACCTTACAAGCGGAGAACCAGTGTTGAAGGCCAATTCAGTCAGGGTGGATGTGGTCCACTCCCAATAATTAATGAGGAGGTGTCAATACCAAGAGAGGGAAAATTGCTTTTGTAGTGAGCCAGCCACTCCCAGTCCCTATTCAAGACCAAATGAATGGTGTTAAGTTTGCAAATGAATTGTAGCTCTGCAGTTTCTCTTAGAAGTCTGTTTTTGAAGTTTTTTTTGTTGAAGAATGGCTACTTTTAAATCTGTTATTGAATGTCTAGGGAGATTGAAGTGTTCTTCTGGTTTTTGTACGTTACCATTCCTGATGTCTGATTTGTGTCCATTTATCCTTTTACGTAGAGACTGTCCAGTTTGGCCAATGTACATGGCAGAGGGGCATTGCTGGCACATGATGGCATATATCACATTAGTAGATGTGCAGGTGAATGAGCCTGATGGTGTGGCTAGTGTGGTTGGGTCCTATGATGGTGTCGCTAGAGTAGATATGGGGACAGAAAAGGCAACAGGGTTTGTTATGGGGATTGCTTCCTGGGTTAGTGTTTCTGTGGTGTGGTGTGTAGTTGCTGGTGAGTATTTGCTTCAGGTTGTGGGACTGTCTATAAGTGAGGATTGGCCTGCCTCCCAAGGTCTGTGAGAGTGAGGGATTGTTTTCCAGGATAGGTTGTAGATCATTGATGATGCGCTGGAGAGGTTTTAGCTGGGGGCTGTACATGATGGCCAGTGGTGTTCTGTTATTTTCCTTGTTGGGCCTGTCCTATAGTAGGTGACTTCTGGGTACCCGTCTCGCTCTGTCAATCTGTTTCCTCACTTCCCCAGTTGGGTACTGTAATTTTAAAAATGCTTGATAGAGATCTTGTAGGTGTTTGTCTCTGTCTGAGGGATTAGAGCAAATGCGGTTGTATCTTAGGGCGTGGCTGTAGACAATGTGTGATGTGTCCTGGATGGAAGCTGGAGGCATGTAGGTAAGTATAGCGGTCAGTAGGCTTCCGATATAGGGTGGTGTTTATATGACCATCACTTATTTGCACTATAGTGTCCAGGAAGTGGATCTCTTGTGTGGATTGGTCCAGGCTGAGATTGATGGTGAGGTGCAAATTGTTGAAATCCAGGTGGAATTCTTCAAGGGCCTCCTTCCTATGGGTCCATATGATGAAGATGTCATCAAAGTAGCTCAAGTAGAGGAGGGCCGCTAGGGGACAAGAGCTGAGGAAGCGTTGTTCTAAGTCAGCCATAAAAATGTTGGCATACTGTGGGGCCATGCAGGTACCCACAGCAGTGCCACTGACTTGAAGGTATACGTTGTCCCCAAATCTGAAATGGTTGTGGGTGAGGACAAAGTCACAAAGCTCAGCCACCAGGTGTGCCAGGGCTTCATCAGGGATACTGTTCCTGACAGCTTGTAGTCCATCCTCATGTGGAATATTAGTGTAAAGAGCTTCTACATCCTTGGTGACCAGGATGGTGTTTTCAGGAAGATCACCAGTGCGTTGTAGTTTCTTCAGGAAGTCAGTGGTGTCTCGAAGATAGTTAGGAGTGCTGGTAGCATAGGGTCTGAGGAGAAACTCCAAATAGCCAGATAATCCTGCTGTAAGAGTGCCAATGCCTGAGATGATGGGGCATCCACAATTTCCAGGTTCATGGATCTTGGGTAGCAGATAGAATAGACCTGGTCGGGGCTCTAAGGATGTGTCTCTTTTGATTTGTTCCCATGCTGTAGCAGGGAGTTTCTTGAGCAGATGGTGTAGTTTCTTTTGGTACTCCTCAGTGGGATCGGAGGATAGTGACCTATAGAATGTGGTGTTGGAGAGTTGCTTGGCAGCCTCCTGTTCATAATCTGACCTGTTCATGATGACTACAGCACCTCCTTTGTCAGCCCCTTTGATTATAATGTCAGAGTTGTTTCTGAGGCTGTGGATGGTGTTGCATTCTGTACAGCTGAGGTTATGGGGCAAGTGATGGTGTTTGTTCACTATTTCAGCCTGTGAATGTCTGCGGAAGCACTCTGTGTAGAAGTCCAGTCTGTCATTTAGACCATCAGGAGGAGTCCATGCAGAATTCTTCTTCTTGTAGCATTGGTAGAAGGGTTCCTGTAGGTCAGTGCTCTGTTCAGTGGTATGTTGAAAATATTCCTTGAGTCGGAGACAGCGAAAGTAGGCTTCTAGATCACCTCTTCCTCCTGGGTCTGCCAGAGGCCAGCTCTCAAGCCACTGGGATTTCCCCCTGCCCTGCGGACACATGGTTGTCCACAAGTATTGTGATATTTGGTGCTTTTCTTAAAGCCCCAGCTCCTGGAGTTACGTGATGTTGAGAATCTTCAGTTTTAATTAAAATAAAAAATGTCAGCCTCCTAACCCTCTTTCCTCCTGCACCTGCTTCCCAGCTTCCTGACCCCTCTAAAATGCATAGAAAAATGTGTCCTAGAGGAAAGCCCAGAGAAAAGTGATGAAGTCCTAGAGACCACTGTGGTTGTTAAGGATTCCATGGGCTCTGTAGCTGGAGGCAAACCCAATTCAAAGATGGAGACGGGTGCAGTGTTTGCCAGTGAAAAGACTGTTCTGGCTGTTAGTTGTGAGCCTACAGCTGAATGGGGGACAGATTCCACTCTAGGGAGCCCAGGGGTGTGTGTCCTTGACGGGGGCCCAGAGAAGGAAGTTAAGAAATGTGGGGTACAGGAATGTCTCCTCACTGATTACATGTGGAGGAGTTGCCCAGGAGAAATTTGCTAGATCTGCATCTGTGATCCGGGGCACCTCACCTGTGGCTCAGGTTTTAAGAGGGTACTGTGTATCTGACCTCCCTGAGGGGAGTAGCCATACAGCTGAGCTCTGGGGAATGGAGAGAGGGGTGTCCGAGGGTACCCCAATCCAGGTCCCACTTTTGCAAAACGTTCCTGCTGTACTTGTGAAAACTAACTCTGTCCCTTTAAGGTGGTGGTAGTGGGGGGGGGGGGGGTTCTAAGCATGCTGGTGTAAATGAACATACTAATTAACCATCT
Organism: Trachemys scripta elegans; assembly: GCF_013100865.1. Lineage (NCBI taxonomy): Eukaryota > Metazoa > Chordata > Testudines > Emydidae > Trachemys > Trachemys scripta. The sequence goes on along the minus strand of NC_048305.1, from coordinate 41,230,059 downwards.
GACAAGGGGAGGAGTCCGCCATTTCCTGGGCAGGTAAACCCCTCTCAACAGCTAAGTATCAAACACTGAGTGATGGGGGTGGACAAACCAAAGGAATTGGGGGGGAGGGGGTAGTATGAATGCTTCACATGGGCTTAACCCTGGAGAGGAAATGCAAATCCACAGAGGGTGGACCAGTAATATACATGATCCCCATACACCCTTTCCTTGCCAAAACTCCAAAGACATACAACATATGCTGAACAAACTGGTCTGTTCAGACAGAGGGTATGGTATGATAGTCATACTTGGAAGGGTATCCCTGTCATGGATTTCCTGGTAATTTTATGTCTCTTACTACGCACTCTATGGGTTAAAAAGAATTTTTTTTTTGTACTAATGGTAAATGCTTTAAAAATATGTAACCTGCATGGTTTTTGGAAGAAACTTTGGTACACGCTAGAAGTGATAACAAGAAAGTCCTATAAGACTACTACTTCTCAGCTAGTACCTGTGAACAGGCTTATATCTTGGCACAGCAGAGAGATCATAACCAATCTAGACTGCTGTGTGGAAGGGGAAACTGAGGCACATTGCCTCCTGGCATTGGTAGCTAAATGCCAAGACATCTACACTTTAAAAGATATTGACATCTGCATTATGTTAACAGTGCTACACACCAAAATGTTTTCAGGCAACCTGGGAACAGAAACCCAGAACTTTGCAAAAACGCCTATGGATAACATTACAGTGTTTGGTAGCAGTGGGAGGTTGTATAACCAAAGCCAAAAAAGATTTTAGACACACTGCCTCCGCATTGGTCTGTGATCAACCCTCTGGCAGTAAACTAAGGGGAGAGATGTGATGTTACACCCCATATTCTTCATAGAAATATGATTGATATGAATATGGCATAACTAAGATATATGTTATGCAAGATGGCTCATGTAAGGTATCATTGGAAAGATAAGTTACTGAATGCGATTATCCAATTTGTATGCATGTATCATTTCTGTATCTAAAGTTAGGAATATGGACTATGTAACAATTACAACTAGGTGTGTAACAAGCAACAGACAACAAGCCATCACCCTTGATGGGCCATTAGGAAGAAACAAGAAGACAGGGAAGATACTAATCTCTCTCCTTCCTGAGAGTTGTCTTGGGATGTTGCTGTGATACTACTAGGTCAGGTGATCCTGTCACCTGACATTAAACATTATCTTGGACTTCTAGTAATTTACCACTAACAGGAGGGGGAGGCCAAGTTTGGGAAACAAAAGATTCTTCCCACAACTAGGGAGGAAGGCAAAGAGCACTCTCCTCCATTGCCTATCCAAGAAGAAAGACTTCTGAAAGTACCTGAGGGGAAAGGCAGGGGTGGGTCCAGGCTGAGACAGAGGTCCAGGCTATAAGAAGAGATAGCTGGAACTCTAAGCTACAGAAACTGTGCATCCTGCCTAATTCAACATTTAGGGTGAGAAATTACATTTTGTAACCTGTTTCTTTAGTGAATCAAGCTTAGTTTGCATATTTTGTTTTATCTGCTTAGTAATCTGCTTTGTTATGTTTGCTATCCCTTATAATCACTTAAAATCTGCCTTTTGTAGTTAATAAACAAAAAATGCCATCATGTGCCAGCCTTCTGATCCCCTTTCCACCTGCACCTGCTTCCTGACCCCCTTCCCTCTGCACATGCTTCTGAGCCTCCTGACCCCCACTTTCTCTGCACCTGCTTCCTAGCTGTCTAACCCACTTTCCCCCACACCTGCTTCCCAGCTTCCTGATCCCCCATCCCTCGGCACCTGCTTCCCAGTCTCCTCACCTCCGTTCCCTCTGCACCCACTTCTCAGCCTCCTGACAACCCATACCCCTGTACCTGCTTCCCAGCTTCCTAACCTCCTTCCCTCTGCACCTGCTTCCTATTTCCCACCTCCTGACCCCCCTGCACCTGCTTCCCAGCCTCCTGACCCCCTCCCCCGCACCTGCTTCCCAGCCTCCTGACCCCCTGTAATGAAGCGGCTTCTTGGTGGGATACAACTGAGAGTATCTATTCATGACAAATTGCTTAGAGTAGGGCAGTTATAGCCCAAGGCTGGGGTTTCTTTACTACTGAGGCAAACCAAACCAGCCAAACAGAGAGGAGTTTGGTTTTACCCCACTGGCTAACCAGAAGTCATACAAGCAATTCCCGCAGACACACCAGTTTCCCAGTATCACCACCAGGGCCACTCCTTATGGGGATGAATGGTTATGAAAACCAATACTTCAGTAAAAGGAAAAAGGTTCTCCTGATCCCAAAGGACCAAGCCCCAGACCCAGGTCAATATACCAGTCAGATCTTACCCACAAATCACGCTGTTGCCAATCCTTTAGAATCTAAAATCTAAAGGTTTATTCATAAAAAGAAAGAAATATAGATGAGTTAAAATTTGGTTAAATGGAATCAATTACATACAGTAATGGCAAAGTTCTTGGTTCAGGCTTGTAGCAGTGATGGAATAAACTGCAGGCTCAAATCAAGTCTCAGGATTACATCCACGGCTGGGATGGGTCATTCAGTCCTTTGTTCAGAGCTTCAGTTTGTAGCAAAGTTCCTCCAGAGATAAGAAGCAGGATTGAAGACAAAATGGAGAAGATGCAGCTGCCTTTTATAGTCTCTTGCCATGTGGTCTGTGCTTCCTTTGGTCTAAACACAAGCTGCCCAGCACATGGCTTGAAAGCCTTAGAGTTCCCTCCATAGGCATGGCTCTGCATTCCTTGCTGAGTCATAAGGAGTATCTGCCTTCTCTCAATGGGTCAGTTGTATAGCTGATGGTCCTTAATGGGCCATCAAGCAAGCTAGGCAATGCTGATGCCAAACTGTCTGGGGTGTCGCCCAAAAAGCATATCACAAGTTTGAAATATGGACAGTATAGAGCCAATACTTACAACTTTAAATACAAAATGATACCTGCATGCAGATAGCATAATCATAATGAGCAAATCATAACCTTGTCATAGACACCTTATTTGACCTCCTTTGTACAAGATTTAGTGCAACTATAGCAACTTGACAAGTTTCAGAGTAACAGCCGTGTTAGTCTGTATCCGCAAAAAGAAGAACAGGAGTACTTGTGGCACCTTAGAGACTAACAAATGTATTAGAGCATAAGCTTTCGTGGACTACAGCCCACTTCTTCGGATGCATATAGAATGGAACATATAATGAGGAGATATATATACACACATACAGAGAGCATAAACAGGTGGGAGTTGTCTTACCAACTCTGAGAGGCCAATTAATTAAGAGAAAAAAAAAAAAACTTTTGAAGTGATAATCAAGCTAGCCGAGTACAGACAGTGTGATAAGAAGTGTGAGAGTACTTACAAGGGGAGATAGAGTCAACGTTTGTAATGGCTCAGCCATTCCCAGTTCTTATTCAAACCGGAGTTGATTGTGTCTAGTTTGCATATCAATTCTAGCTCTGCAGTCTCTCTTTGGAGTCTGTTTTTGAAGTTTTTCTGTTGTAATATAGCCACCCGCAGGTCTGTCACTGAATGACCAGACAGGTTAAAGTGTTCTCCCACTGGTTTTTGAGTATTTTGATTCCTGATGTCAGATTTGTGTCCATTAATTCTTTTGCGTAGAGACTGTCCGGTTTGGCCAATGTACATGGCAGAGGGGCATTGCTGGCACATGATGGCATATATCACATTGGTAGATGTGCAGGTGAACGAGCCCCTGATGGTATGGCTGATGTGATTAGGTCCTATGATGATGTCACTTGAATAGATATGTGGACAGAGTTGGCATCGGGGTTTGTTACAAGGATAGGTTCCTGGGTTAGTGGTTTTGTTCAGTGATGTGTGTTTGCTGGTGAGTATTTGCTTTAGGTTGGGGAGTTGTCTGTAAGCGAGGACAGGTCTGTCTCCCAAGATCTGTGAGAGTAAAGGATCATCTTTCAGGATAGGTTGTAGATCTCTGATGATGCGCTGGAGAGGTTTTAGTTGGGGGCTGAAGGTGACAGCTAGTGGTGTTCTGTTATTTTCTTTGTTGGGCCTGTCTTGTAGGAGGTGACTTCTGGGTACTCGTCTGGCTCTGTCAATCTGTTTTTTCACTTCAGCAGGTGGGTATTGTAGTTTTAAGAATGCTTGATAGAGATCTTGTAGGTGCTTGTCTCTATCTGAGGGATTGGAGCAAATGCGGTTATATCTTAGAGCTTGGCTGTAGACAATGGATCATGTGGTGTGTCCTGGATGGAAGCTGGAGGCATGTAGGTAAGTGTAGCGGTCAGTAGGTTTCCGGTATAGGGTGGTATTTATGTGACCATCGCTTATTAGCACAGTAGTGTCCAGGAAATGGACCGCTTGTGTGGAGTGATCTAGGCTGAGGTTGATGGTGGGATGGAAATTATTGAAATCATGGTGAAATTCCTCAAGGGCTTCTTTTCCATGGGTCCAGATGATGATGTCATCAATGTAGCGCAAGTAGAGTAGGGGCGTTAGGGGACGAGAGCTAAGGAAGCGTTGTTCTAAGTCAGCCATAAAAATGTTGGCATATTGTGGGGCCATGTGGGTACCCATAGCATTGCTGCTGACTTGAAGGTATATATTGTCCCCAAATGTGAAATAGTTGTGGGTGAGGACAAAATCACAAAGTTCAGCCACCAGGTTAGCTGTGACATTATCAGGGATACTGTTCCTGATAGCTTGTAGTCCATCTTTGTGTGGAATATTGGTGTAGAGGGCTTCTACGTCCATAGTGGCCAGGATGGTGTTTTCTGGAAGATCACCGATGGATTGTAGTTTCCTCAGGAAGTCAGTGGTGTCTCGAAGATAGCTGGGAGTGCTGGTAGCGTAGGGTCTGAGGAGAGAGTCTACATAACCAGACAAGCCTGATGTTAGGGTGCCAATGCCTGAGATGATGGGGTGTCCAGGATATCCAGGTTTATGGATCTTGGGTAGCAAATAGAATACCCCTGGTCGGGATTCTAGGCATGTGTCTGTACAGATTTGTTCCTGTGCTTTGTCAGGGAGTTTTTTTAGCAGATGGTGTAGTTTCTTTAGGTAATCCTCAGTGGGATCAGAGGGTAATGGCCTGTAGAATGTGGTGTTAGAGAGCTGTCTAGCAGCTTCTTGGTCATATTCCAATTTATTCATGATGACGACAGCACCTCCTTTGTCAGCCTTTTTGATTATGATGTCAGGGTTGTTTCTGAGGCTGTAGATGGCGTTGTGTTCAGCATTGCTGAGGTTATGTGGCAAGTGATGTTGATTTTCCACAATTTCAGCCTTTGCACGTTGATGGAAGCACTCTATGTAGAAATCCAGTCTGTTGTTTCGACCGTCCGGAGGAGTCCACGCAGAATCCTTTTTTTTTTGTAGTGCTGGTAGGGGGGATTCTGTGGGTTAGTATGCTGTTCAGAGGTATGTTGGAAATATTCTTTGAGTCGGAGACGTCGAAAGTAGGATTCTAGGTCACAGCAGAACTATATCATATTCATGAGTCTGGAGGGACAAAAGGAGAGGCCCCGAGACAGGACAGACTCTTCTGCTGGGCTAAGAGTGTAGCTGGAAAGATTAACAATATTGCTGGGTGGATTAAGGGAACTACTGTTGTGGCTGCTTGTGGCATGTAGCAGTTTAGATAGTTTAGTGTCCTTTTTCCTTTGTAGAGAGGCAAAGTTTGTCTTGTAAATGGCTTGTCTAGTTTTTGTAAAGTCTATCCATGAGGAAGTTTGTGTGGAAGGTTGGTTTCTTATGAGAGTATCTAGTTCTGAGAGCTCATTCTTAATCTTTCCCTGTTTGCTGTATAGGATGCTGATCAGGTGGTTTCGCAGTTTCTTTGAGAGTGTGTGACACAGTCTCTCAGCATAGTCTGTGTGATATGTAGATTGTAATGGATTTTTTACCTTTAGTCCTTTTGGTATGATGTCCATCTGCTTGCGTTTGGAAAGGAAGATGATGTCTGTAAAAAGCAAGTTTCTCACTCTCCCAGTTGTGGAGAAAACCTGGAACATGTGACGCCCCGCCCCGCCCCAAGGGCACTGAAAAAACAGAATCAGTGTAAGCAGGGTCTGAATGAGCTCTCCCCTGACATCTAGTGACACACTGGGGTAAAAGGCTTCAGGAACAGACCATATTTGCATAGACACGATATTCTGCCTAGGTGCACAGCATAATGGAGCTGCTTTGCCAAAGTGATCACTTTTGATGGGTGTTAGATTACATGGGTGTGAGATTACAGTGTGCACTGCCCACAGTGGGGTCTGCCTGGGCAAGGCTTCTGGGGAAGCCGAAGGGGCCCTGCACCCCAACTCTGCAGTCAGCAGTGACTCTCAGCCAGTGTTGTAAAACGGAAGGTTTATTAGTTGACAGCACACAGCATAGAGCAGAGTTTGTTAGCACAGAAATCAGTGACTTTCAGCCAAGCCCATCTTGGGGGAATTCCGGACCTGGTGTCCTGAATTCCCCAGTCTGAGTCCCAAACAAGAAACTGACCAGTTCCAGTTGCCTGCCCCCAGACATTCCTGTTGCCCCTCCTCATTCCTTTGTCTTTTTCTCCAGGCCAGCAGGTCACCTGGTCTGCAGCAACACCTCAACACCTCCGGCTGATCCTTACAGAGGAGGGGGCCCAGCCCTCAATTACCAGGCTACAGAGTATCAGTCACAGTCACACACCTTCTTGGGCTGCTGCAATGATCACACACTCTCTCCCACCACCTAAATATTTGAGTAACACATAGGGGGAAACCGAGGCACACACAGTATTCAGAGAAGACATTAACAACATTCCCACTTCGTCACAGCTAGCATAGTAACAATCACAGACTATAAAGGCCGAGTAGAACAGAGTTCACCACACATTCAGGCCATCCATTAGTAAGGCAGCAGCTTGCTCCCATGCTCCAAGGCCTTTCAGAGGGATATTGTTATGCTGGAAGATGCTAGCAACTGCTATCAGGTGGGTCTCAGACCCAAAGACAATCACAGACCTCATTATGTTCCGCAAATGGAGCAACCAAGCCTGTCTATGTAGTAAAACCAGCCGCAGCCAATGAGGGTGCCTGCGTAAGACACTGAGCCACGTGGCCAGGCCAGAAATAACAGAGATAGATTAATAGGGGTTTCCCTGGGTGCAGATGCAGGGGCTAGGCTCTCTGTTGCAGGCGATGTGTGCTGGGGACAGAAAGCCTGGAGAAGGAGTTGTCAGCATGACCCTGAGAGGCAGCAGAGGCACAGGGCATTTTGGGCGCAGAGCTCGTTGGAGAGGCAGATGTGAGGATTCGTGAGCAAGGAAACTGCCTGCTGTTGTGTTCAGGGACACTGGAGTGTGTGGCCACTCTGTGACACCAGGAATAGCCCTGACTTGTAGCAGCCAGTCCTCAGCCTAACGCGAACAACCCTGCAAGGCCCCAGATATTGTGAACCCCCTCGGACCAAAGAGGCAACACTAATTGGTTTAATGTACTTAAATTGTATATAAGACAATTAAATTCACAACCAGCCTAATATTTTGAGTCTCCTGGATGGGCCGAGGGAGGCGAAAACTCAAGGCACAGATTGGAAAAGGAATGTCCCATACTCTTGTTCTCAGCTGGCAGGAATTATTCTATCATTTATTATTTGTATTATCATAGCACCTACAAGCCCTAGTCATGGATAAGGACCCCATTGGGCTAGGCAATGTACAAACAGGCCACAAACAGTCAATCCCTGCCCCAAAGAGTGTCACAAGATACAAACATGGCTGCATCAGAAGAGCATGCCCAAGTCCTGCCTCTGGACACCAGAATCAGATCATTAGGGGTGGAGGGAAAGCCTTCCCTAGTGGTTAGAGCTTTGGGGTTCAGGAGAGCTGGGCTGATCCTCTGGGTAACCTTCAGCATGTCACTTAACCTCCCAGCCGCAGAAAGATTTTTAAACACGGCCACAGGCTCCTTCCAACTGCTGCCTATGCCTGCAGCTGTCCGCAGAGAGAGTCCCTGCAGAACCCTGTGCCTGGGCCCAGGCTAGTAGGAGCAGCTCTGCATGGGGCACACTGCACCCAGGAGGGCATGGAATGTGGCCTGGGACTTGCAGAGCCCCAGACCTTGGATGATACTCTGGGTGGTTTTGGGTGACTGGGAACAGTGAGGAGATGCTCCACTTCATTCCAGGTGGTCTGAACTCCCCTGCTCTGCCATTGCAGGATTGCCATACACCATGTGTACTGCATCAGTGAGACCATTACCAGACACTGTGGCCCTTCTGGGGCCCACACTTCTACAAGGATGCTGAAAGGGTTCGGAGAAGAGTCGCGAGACTGATTTGAGGTCTGGCAATCCTGCCTGTGAGTGAGTGAGAGAAATTCAGCTCAATCTCTTTAGCTGATCAAAGAGAAGGTTAAGAAACCACTTGATTATGGGCTACCAGTACCTCCATGGGGAGATGATTTCTGAGAGAAGAGGGCTCTTCATTCTATCAGACACAGGTAAAATGAGAGCCAAGAGCAGGAAGTTGAAGCTAGATAAACTCAGATTGGGAGAAAGTGGCAACTTATTTACAGTGAGGGTAAAACACCTTCCCAAGGGCTGTGGTGGATTCTTCCTCAGATGAAATCTTTCCATCAGGAGGTGGTGTCTCTTTCAAAAAGCTAGGCCGTAGCTCAAGCAGAAGCTATGGGCAGTAGCTGGGTGAAATTCCCTGGTCTGTCTTAAAAAGGTCAGACTAGATGCCCTAATGGCCTTAGTGGCTATAGATATTCAGGCCTGTCTGCAAAGGCCTATACTTTAAGAGTTTAGGTGTATTCTTATCACTTAGCTAGTTATAGAAGTACAAAACAAGAATCAAAATCAGTCTGCCTGTTTATAGGCCTTCTCTCACTATGATAGTCTAAGGCCTTGTTCTTAGGCTAAGGTCTTTAACTAAGCAGCAGAGGCAACCATAAACTGGGAAGAGAAGGGTCACAGTCCTCACCACTCACACTGAAATAAGGCAGTTTTGGGCTGTTAAAAAGGTGATCCAATCTATCACCTCCAGAGAAAGGGAAGAGCCTAGAAGATTTAAAGAAAACTTATTTTGATAGCATCCTGTTTGGCAAGAACTCACTTATCAATAGCTGGGGTGTGAAATCCTCATTTCTTTGTTGTTCTCTTTGTAGTCTCCATTTCCCTATTGTTTATCTGTATAATCTCTGTCTGGTTCTGTGATTGTTTCTGTCTGCTGTATAATTAATTTTGTTGGGTGTAAACCAATTAAGGTGGTGGGAGATAATTGGTTAGATAATCTTGTTACAATATGTTAGGAATGGTTAGTTAAATTTCAGTAAAATGATTGATTAAGGTATAGCTAAGCAGAACTCAAGTTTTACTACATAGTCTGCAGTCAATTAGGAAATAAAAGGGGGGAATTGGAATCATGTTTGTAAGCAGAGTCAGGATGAGCTCTACCCTGACATCTGGTGGTGAATTATGGCGAGTGTGGAAAAGAACTCCAGGGGCTGATCTTGTTTGCATAGGCACACCCACTCGCCTAGCATGAAACAACAGCAACTCAAAGTGGTTACTTTGGCTGGTGTGGGATCCCCAGTTTTCTCTGTTATTGGGGCAGGAAGAATAAAGTTTTGTTACCCTGATTCTGTGAATCAAGGCCAGTGGAACTGTTGTATGACAGAAGGACTGAGTGAGTCCTTCACCATTACCTAAGTAGCACTCCCTTGACAAGGGGCATGGGTTACAAAACCCAATGAATCGAAAGAGAGGATAGGGACAGGTATTTGTACCTGATGGTATGGGCCCCCTCTGGGGGTTTGAAACACTAATTGCACTACCTCCTCTCTCCACTGCTGAATGTCAGAGCTAACTTTGATTCTATTAGGAGTCTAGTTACAGGCTGCTGAGCTGAATTCACTTTAGGCCAATAGTGTACTAACACTGGGGCTCCCCTACTATGAGCTGAAATTGCTAAGTGCTGACATCACAAAAGACCTAAAGTTATTAGGAGCTGAGATCACTGAGTACTGTGTTAACTAGTGAGGGAGCCTGAAGCTATATTGCTAAGCAGCTGGCAGAGCAATTTGTGGGGCTGGTTGGAGCAGCCCAAGGAACGGTGAGCGGAGCTGTTTGCGGGGGACGGCTGGAGCAGCTCACAGGTTGGGGAGCGGAGCAGTTTGTGGGATGGCAGGAAGTGGACTGGCTTGTGGTGAAGGCTGTGGAAGAACCCCATGGAGAGACAGCCAGCTGGCCTCGGATCACGTAAGGTGCCCCTTAACACCCTGCGTGGCCCCCCCCCCGCCCTTTTACTCCGGGGCTGCACTGGCCAGGGACAGAGACTTTGGGGTCTGTTGGACTTTTGGGACTTTAGGTGGTTGCTGGACCCAAGAGACTTCAGGGATGTTGGACTTTAGGGACTCTGGGTGATTTTTGGGTTGCTGGATTCAAGAACCCAAGGGAAAGGACACAGCCCAACTTGCTGGGGTGGGTTTTTTTTTGCTCATGGTTTGTGTTATGAATCCTGTTTGTGGTGTTTTTTCCAATTTAATGCTGATGTCGTTTACCTCATGTTATTAAACACTTTCTGTTACACTCAGACTCCGTGCTTGCGAGAGGGGAAGTATTGCCTCTTAGAGGCACCCAGGGGGTGGTATGTAATTGTCCCAGGTCACTGGGTGGGGGCTTGAGCCGGTTTTGCATTGCATTATTGAAACGGAACCCCTAGATACAGAACCTGGCCCTTGTTGCTGCCAACTTAGATGGACAGAAGGGTTACATGTTTTGCTAAGGGCGGGAATGGGAACAGAGAATGGGAACAGGGACACAGTCAAGGCTCTGTGGTGTCAGAGCTGGGATGGGGAACACTAAGGAAGGAAATTGGAATCATTGCTTTCTGGAAGTTCACCCCAATAAACATTGAATTGTTTGCACCTTCGGACTTTGGGTATTGTTGCTCTCTGTTCATGCGAGAAGGACCAGGGAAGTGAGCGGGTGAAGGAATAAGCCCCCTAACACTTACAATCTACGACTTTATAACCCCGGCTAGCTGGCTGTTCCAGACAGCAGGGCAGACCACCTTTTCCTGTGGCTGACCCTCACAAGCCTCCCTTAGGGGAAGGAGCCATCATTCAGGGTTGTGCTGCTCCTGGGGGGCTGGAGTCTAAGCTGTTTTCATGCCCAAAGATCTCTTGCAGGCTGAGTTCCTTCTCTGAGGCTGGAATGCCCTTGTGCCGGATATACCGGGCCTTCCTGGCTTCAGCATACAACTCCAGAAACCCAGGCCTGCTGTGCATGGGTCTGAGGTGGCTTCTGTCTGAGGCATATGGATCTGTATCAGAACTTAGCTTCTCGTGGCCAAGGGAAGGCTTCTTTCTCTCTGTGCAGCTAGTGGGCTTGGGCATGGTGTCACTGCCATCCACATCGCTGGCCTCTGTCTGTCCACAGGGCAGCACTGTGGGGCCTGTACCCAGCTCTCCTTGGCTGTTGGTTTCTTCGTGCTCTGCCGGATTGGCAGAGGTGCTCAGCCGCCTAGCGATGGAATGCCGGAGGTCTGACAGGCTGATGTCTGTGATGGAGCTTGCAGCTTTGGTCTGGGTGCATGTTGAAGTTGACCCATGCCTTCCAGAGGACTCCTGCCCCGCATTATCCAGGACATCATGGTCGCATGTCTGATGCTGCAAGGGTGATTGGGCTGCCTGTCTGGGTCCCTCCATCTTGGGCAAAGTACTTCTCGGTGCTCTATAAAGGAGGGAAGAGAGAGGGGTGGAAACCTGTGCAGTCACTAACCAGCAGCTCTCCCTTAATCACCTCCCTTTGCTTGCCATCCTGACCCCAGAGACCACGACACTGCCCAGCTGCTCTGCCCACCCATCTTGGTTAGCTGCTCTGCCAGGTAAGTCTCCTTCACGGAGCCGTAAGCACAGGTGTGTACCTGGCGTGGGTCATGCCCCTCCCTGACACCTGCCCCTTCTGCAGTGAGAGGGAGACCCTGATGCATGCCTACCTGGAGTGTGCCACGCTGCAGCCCCTTTTCCTGCTCCTCTAGAACCTTCTCCTCAGGCTCTGGCTGCACTTCTCCCCGCACCTCCTGCTCTATGCACATCCCATCCGTGGCCCCATAAAGTCACGAGACCTCGCCAACTACCTCCTGGTGCTGGCCAAGGTTGCCGTCCATTGCACCAGGAGGAGGCTGTTGGATGAGGAAGTGCTCTGCACCTGTGGGGCCTGTTTCCGTTCCTCTCTCAGGTAACATCTTTGGGCAGAGTTCCTCTGGGCTGCATCCGCTGGCTCCCTTGATGCCTTAGAGGAGCAGTGGGCGCTGTCCAAGGTTCTCTGCTCACTGTCCCTCTCTGGCTCCCTGCTTATGATTCTGTGACCCTCACTCCCATCCTTGTTTTTCATTAGTTGTCCTTGGCATTCACTAGAGTCCTGGATCCAGTAGCTCTTCCCCTTAGGCTGGGGGAGGGATCTTCAGCTGTGGGCGGGCTTGTGCCAAACCACCTTCCCAGGACTTCAACAGGTGCTCTGCCAGTTGAGCCCAACAGGACTCCTTCAGCCAAGATTCCAGATGCTCATATATATGGGCTGGGCATTGCTCCCTTCAGCCCAGACAGGCCATATGTTTCCAATAAATTTTTTTTTTTTTTTTTTTCAAAAAATGGGGACTTATCCGCAACGCACACACATTTTTTGCAAAGAGAGTTTGTGTACAGTAACATTTTTCATTGTTTGAAAAAAATATTGAAGTGAAAAATGTATTTAAAAAGTACAAACATTTTTGGGTATTTGCTACATTTTTTTGTTTCAGAATTATTGTAAAATGCCCACTTAGTATATTTTACTCTCTCCCTGCTGTTTTTTCACTGAAACAAAGGAGGAAAAGGTTAAAAATGAAAAGAAAGTGAGAAAATAACACTTTTTCACTTCATTACTTTTTGCACTGGCAAATATGAGAAAAAAAACCCCAAAAGTGGAAAACCTGGGGTGTATGAAGTCCTCCATTTCCCTTTCTCTGGTCACCAACTGTGACAGATTAAACAACATCAAGGGTTTGTTTCTTGTCACCTTTTGTTGCCTCTTTTCCTCTCTGTAACTTCAAAACACCCTCAAGCTTTGACAGGAGTTCAGTTTGCCCTTTGCTGTTCTGTCCCTTGCCAAAATCAGGGAAGTTTTGAAATTAGTGAGTGGAAAAAGGAAAAACGCTACAGGAATGAGTGACAAGCAGCTATGCCTCCACCCTGCCCCTCCCACATTATTAAATTTATTGCACTCGAAGGCAATGAGGGGGGGGGGACAAATTTGAAATTTCAAAAATCCAAAATTTTGAAGTTTTAAAATTTCAAAGATTTTTGAAAATTGTCATGAAATTAAAAAAAACAAACAAACTATGGCTTCATTTCACACCCTGTGACACAGGGACAATGTCACCATTTCAACATGTTTCATGAACTTGTTTTTCCAAATTCTGACCAGTTCTGTTAGTCAGTAGGTGCCATCAGAAGGTTTCATGTGGGGCTAACCTCAGCCAGGACAAGACACTCAGCCTGGGATAACCTTGTCTACTCTGGGAGTTACCCTCTGTTCCCTATCCCCCGTCTTGTGATGAGCATCTCCAGCCATAGGCTGCTCAGCATGTTTGTAACCGTCAATCCATCCTCATCATCATATCCACTCATTATTCTCCACACCCGAACACAATCACTCTATGAACTTCATACCCTCATATCTCAATGTCTGTAATTTAACTCCCTCTTGCCACCCACCCTCATCCACCCCGAGGTTTACTCTACCCAGGGGCAGGAGATGGCTGCAGCACTCAGTACAGTCCTTGCCCCAGCCTGGTTGGGCACTGTGGTTTAATGGACATTTGTGTGTGGCGAGTGACTCGGGTTGCCAGGCTGCAGAGAAAGGCTACATTACACACATCCTTACCTCAGTTGCTCCACTCGTCTCTTGCTGTGCTGCTGCCCTGACGAAGTTGGGAGCATGGGCAGAGCTGACCTTTTACCAACCTCCTGGGAGAGGTCCCCGAGAGTCACATGGGCCTTCTTCCGGGAATTGCCTAGGACATGAGCAAACACTGATCACTAATCATGGAGAACGCTGGGGAGCAGCACAGGAGCCCACATAAAGCCACCCCTAGAAACGCACAGCTACCAAGGCACTGCTGAGGGCCAGGCTGGCTGGCTGGAAATCTTACCATCCATTTCACCCTTCCCTTTGGCCACCTCCACACGCTGTGTGCAATCCTCTCTCGTCATTGGGGCTTTCACCTGCGTCTCCCACCCTCAGCTGTGTGTTTTTTTCCCATGCCGCCCCTAGCCACTTGGCACAGCCGTCTAGTTCTCCCCTGCCAGGTGCTCTCTCCTCTTTAAAACCCAGCCGTTCACACAGTCCCAGTCCTCCCCATTCTCGTTGCCAGTGCTCTCCCTCTTGGGCCTGATTGTTTGCCTGGGCAGTCAGACAGTGCCTTTGGCCACTGGCTTAGCCAATGTTTGCAAAGTAGCATGAACATTTATGGTGGCACAGAAGCGATTTTGAAATCAAGTGATAATTCATAACTAAACTCAGACGCTTATGCCAACCGTGTATGGCACCAATGGTGCCATGAACAAACTTCCCAAATAAATCTAACTACAGTATAAAAGTAGAGCAAACTTACTGTTACCACCAACCCCCCACACCCCTGGTTTCACTTGGTCTGGCGACATGCCCGAAACCTAATTGACAGCCACATCAGGGAGGGATAGCTCAGTTTGCGCATTGGCCTGCTAAACCCAGGTTGTGAGTTCAGTCCTTGAGGGGGCCATTTAGGGAACTGGGGTAAAAATCCATCTGGGGATTGGTCCAGCTTTGAGCAAGGGGTTGGACTAGATGACCTCCTGAGGCCCTTCCAGCCCTGATACTCTATGATCTTCCAGAAACATTGCCTCCCCTTTCCACTTACACCCCCCAGCAGCTTAGAATGCTGCAAAAATGCCCTGATGTGGAAATGCAAAGGCTGCGTGAGCTGCTCATACACCTAACCTATGAATGGAACTGATATTGACACGAGCAAGTTCCGGCGTGGAAGACAGGCAAGTGCAGTACAGTTACGTAGCACAGACACCAATACCAAATATCCCAGTCCAGTGGCTCTTTAACTGGCCCTTTCTGCAGGTTGCCTCACAGGGTACGTCTACACTTACCTCCGGGTCCGGCGGCAGGCAATCGATGTTCTGGGATCGATTTATCGCGTCTGGTTTAGACGTGATAAATCGATCCCGGATCCATCCCGGAAGTGCTCGCCGTCGACGCCGGTACTCCAGCTCGGCGAGAGGAGTATGCGGCATCGACGGGGGAGCCTCCCTGCCGTGTCTGGACCCGCGGTAAGTTCGGACTAAGGTACTTCGAATTCAGCTACGTTATTAACGTAGCTGAATTTGCGTACCTTAGTCCGAAGTGGGGGGTTAGTGTGGACCAGGCCACAGATTCTCTCCTTCACTTGCACTTCCCCCACTGCTTGGATTGCTGAGCAGGATCTCTTCTTACTGCATGTCTAATTTTGGAGGGTTTCTTTGTTACTGGTGCTGGGCTGGGGGCTTTATTTGGAGGAGATGGGAAAGGAGCCTCATCTTGTTGCAGTTTCTGTAGCTCCTTCTGGATCTGCCTCTGCTCTTTGATCATTGAATTCATTTGGTAGAATCGTGCTTCCTCTAAGTCCTGCAGCCCATGGCTGAGCCGGGCTTCAGCCCGCTTGACTTCCTGTCTCTCCAGCTCCCAGCGCTTGGATGGGTCTCCCTCTGCCATAGACCGATGTATGATGCCGAGAGCTGCTCCCCTCCTAGGCTGGGAAGTCCCAGATAACAGCACAGCACCATGGAAGGGACCTGTCAAGGCTGATTTCCCACTCTGGCAGGTGGGGGCCTGCAAGGATTCTAAAAATTAATACTGGCCACTCCAGGTTTGTATTAAACTCCCAAGATTACAGCTTCTCTCTGACCTTGGATGGGTAGATGCTGCCACCACCCAAAACCCCTTTAGACCCAGGAAGGCGCACTTGGGAATTCCTCCTTGTGGGGTACCCTCAAGCCTCTCCCCGCCCGGGAATTGCTAAGAAAGAAAACAAAGGAAATCAGCTGTTGCCACCAGCTAATTAAACAGCATATGCACAAACCTCTTAGGACACAAAAATCCTAATCCCGTTCTTAAAAAAGGTAAATTTTATTAAAAACAAAAAGAAAGAAAATACATCTGGAACTTAGCCTATTGCTAGATTTTAAAAAGAGCAAATATAATAATTAAGCATCAAAAATGTTTTTCTTGAGGTCCAGCTTAATGGTTACAAGCAAAACAAAAGCATTTGGGGGTTAGCACAGAGAAGAAATAAAAGAGATAAACCTATTCACATCTTCCTAGACATTTCCTGATCTACTTACATATCTGGGGTTTCAAATGAGTAGTTTCTAGGTCTGATTTAATGATTTTCCATACCTAGCGCAAGCTCTTACAGCATAGTCCAGCCCTGTCCCGGCTCTCCGGGAGAACAACCACACACAGACAAAAGTGGAATCTTGTTTCAATTTTAAAAAGTTTTAGCTTTCCCATTGGCTCTTTTGGTCAGGTGCCCACTCACTTCCTTATACCTATGCATGCAGTCAGACTTTTTAACCCTTTAACAGGAAAAGCAAGTAGAGAACAGCTACCAAGAAGGATTTTATAGCTAATTGGCTGGCTGGGTCCATTAAAGGAAGCTACCCTCCCTTCATTTATCACAGGACCTGAAACAGGAAGAGCACTGCAGGCAAAGGAGCACTTTGCCATGAGAGAATGTCGCCATCTCCCACCACAGGAGCTGAAGCACTTTCCTGACCTGGCTGGCTTCACCCTCACCACGCTGAAGCAGCTATTCTCACCACCCTCAATTTGCCAAGTCAGAAAGCCATTAGAAGACTCACCCAACAGGCCAGTGTTGCAGGCCATCTTTAATCCCCTGACAGGGGGCATCTCCCAAAGATGGACTGATTTGGGATTGCTAGCCCTATGGCGTCCCCCCTTGGCCCAGTGAATGTTGGTACTGCCCCCAGTGCCCCAGTGTCACTGAGCCACTCTGGGTGAGGAGGACCTTGTGCAACAGGAATGTTGAGATGTTTAAATGCACAAACCCCATGACATGCCTGTGGTGTGATCGCCATAAGCATGTCCCCCAGCACCGACCTTACAGCCGTGGTGCAGTGGGGCCAACAGGCTGGCTTTCAATCGAGGAGAGCTTTGCCTGTCTTTGCTCTACATGCACTCTGCCAAGCAGACATTCCACCCTGGTGCCCACAGCCCTGGGACCCTCCTCTTTGCTGTGAAAGCCTCCCTGTAGCTATTAAACTGTTGCTGGGTATTATATTGCCTAGAAGGCATTGCCAGTTTGTTTGTAATGGAAGCTCCACTGTGCAGAGGCTCAAGGGCAGCAGCAGCATACAGCACCCTTATTGGATTGCCATAGGCTTCTCCAGCACATAGGCAGCACAGTTCAGCCACCAGCTCAGCCCACTCTGCCTGCTTAGCTCCCTGCTGTGGGTATTTCTAAGGCACCTGTCCCCTGGGTATCTAAGAACTTAGCAAGATTATTCCTTTCTCCTTGTTTGCTAAAGAAAAAAGCAAGTGTTCTCCTGTGGTGGGCAGGGCCTTTTCCTCCTCCCTATTACTATCAATAGCTATGCAGTGTTGTTGTAGCCTGTCAGTCCCAGGATATTAGTGAGACAAGGTGGGTGAGGTAGTATCTTTGATTGGACCTACCTCTGTTGGTGAGAGACAAGCTTTCCAGCTTACACAGAGCTTTTCCTCAGACCAGACCTCTTATCATAGAATATTAGGGTTGGAAGAGACCTCAGGAGGTCATCTAGTCCAACCCCCTGCTCAAAGCAGGACCAATCCCCAACTAAATCACCAACTCTTGGCTGCTCTTGTGGCTGCTCTTGTGACTGCATGTTTTATACACAAATCAGACCTGAGGAAGAGCTTTGTGTGGCTCAAAAGCTTGTCTCTCTCACCAGCAGAAGTTGATCTAATACAAGATATTTTCCCCATCCCACCCCGTCTCTCTCTGTAGTTATCTGTGTGTCTGAAGGTAGTGCTCAAAAGCCCCAGTACAGGCCACGGCTCCATGGTGCTAGGTATATAAACACACTGACACAGCCCCTGGCCTGGCAAGCTCACCATGTAAATATCTGAAGGGGGGAAGGGCGGAGGCAATGAGCTACAAAAGGCCCACAGAATAAATGAAATGTAGAGCTGGAAGGACTTCAAGACATCAAGTCCAGCCCCCTGCACTAAGGCAGGACCAAGTAACCCTTGACCTGCCCTGACAGGGGTTTGTCCAGCCTGTTATTAAAAACCTCCAGTGACAGGGATTCCACAACCTCCCTTGAAAGCCTGTTCCAGAGCTTAACTGCCCTTATTGAAAGAAAGATTTTTTTTCTAATATCTAATGTAAATCTCCCTGTTGCAGATTAATCCCACTACTTTTTGTCCAACCTTCAGTGAACATGGAGAACAATTGATGACAATCCTCTTTAAAACAGTCCTTAACATATTTGATGGCTGCTATCAGATCCCCCCTCAGTCTTCTAAACATGCCCTTTTAAAAAACTTTCCTCAAAGGTCAGGTTTTCTAAACATTTGATCATTTTTGTTCCTCTCCCCTGGTCTCTCTCCAACTTATCCACATTTCTTCTAAAATGTGGTGCCCAGAGGGACAATGGGCATGGCTGGTTAGCTCCATTTTTTCTCTATATTCTGAATTTGACCCTGGTGCAGAGAATAATACAGCTTGCTAGGAAAATTCTTCAACAGGAAGCGCCCATGTTAGCATAGCTCACTTTATTCATTGAAATAAACTGAGCTCAGAAGCTTCTGTATGGGTAGGGCTGGTTGAAAGTTTTCCATCAAAACTGTATTTTGATGGAAAAGTTTCAATTAAATGCAACTTGTCACTATGTATCTGCTTCTCATGGAAAATTTTGACTTTTTGTCGAAAAACTGGACATCCAAACATCAGCAAATTTTTGGTTTTTAGTTGAAAACTGGAAATTTTCAATTTGGAAATGCCACTGCTGTGCTTCCTGGGAGTTTTAATTTGGCTGCCTTATATCCCCAATTTGCTTTATGAGACAGATTCCCCAGCCAGATTACATCTCCCTCGACACACAGTGGCAACTCAGTAAGAGGGGAGAACGTGGTGCATGATGAGAGATGTAATCTGGCCAGGGAGCCCAGCCCATAGAGGAGAATGGGGGTGTGAGGCATCCAAACTACAATGCCCATGAGGCACTGTGGCAGTGGTATTTTTGAATTGAAATTTTAATCAAAAGATTTTGGCCATAAATGTAAAGTGTTTGATTTTTTTTACTGAAAAGTTGAATTTTCCATGGAAAATGTTGACCTTTATATATCTATATCAGCATGTTCATTTTTATCTTCCCTGGGAAAAACCCCTTTTCTGACCAGCTCTACTTGGGGGTCAGCAGATCAAAAAACTGGCAACCTTAGCAGTAAATCTTTGACCTCAGTGGCCCCACTTAAAGAATATGAGGCTGAGAGGGGCCAAATCTAAGAGGTTTTGGCTGGCTTCGTCCACCGTCAGCATGCAGCCTGAACCTGAGTGGAAGTTAAACTAGGAGACTTGGTCCTGACAAAGCTGTGTGAGAGAGACATTGGAGAAAGCCAGCCTTTGTTCCTGGCTGTAACTGAATTCTGGGACCTGTATGGCCGCTCAGTGCTGAAGGAACAGGCAGCAGCCCCAGGTGCTTCCAAACCCAGCAGTATAGATTTGTGGCCCTGGTAGCAACAGTGCCCACTGTTAGTGCTGAGAGGAAATCCTGTGGAGAGAAGTCCTAACCCTTCCAAGTGACCCATCTCCTCTAGGCCAGGTGTTAGCCAGATCTGGACAAGCAGGGAAGCTGGCACCTCAGCTATAATTTGTTGTTAGAGACTGATGCTTGTTACAGATTGTTTTTAGAGCAGTGGGGAAGGCATGAGGATGTGTGTACTGTGTGTTTTACCTGTCACAGGGAACAAGGCCTGGGAGGTGGGAGGGGAAGGTTTAATCAAGGAAGGACTGAAATGTTGACTAGAGTCTTTCTAGTCTAGTGGTTTCATTGCCAGCCTGAAGGGGAGCCAGGTAAATCATGAGCACTGATCTTCTTAGATCAACAGTGTATGTTAGGAAGACAATAGGGCATTTTCAGGCAGGTTAAATGATGCAGTTCTGTGAGCTAACGTACAGCCAGTGAGTCACTGTACCACTGTCAATCCGCAGGCACCCACCCGTGGGGCGCAGAGCAGCTGCAAATTCAGTTCAGCTCCACTGGCTAGTCAAGCACAGCACAGACAGGTGCTGTAAAAGCACCTCCCTATGCACCTTCCTCTCAGTCTGCAGCAACCCAGCTATGCCAGCCCTGGCTGCCCCATATAAAACTTTGCCAATGCACCTCAGCCCTGACTGGCAGCCCTCCAGCTATGCCAGTCTTCCCTTCCACCTCTCACCTGCTGACCTATTACTATTATTGGTATTTATTGTACTGTGGTACCCCTAGGAGCCCCAGTCATGGATCTCACCGGTGCCACTGACTCTCTATCTTGACTTTATCAGGCCTTGTTGGAGCCTCCCCCACCCCCAGTTCTGCCAACATACCTCACTCCTGGTTCTGGAATACTAAAGACACTTCAGTGTACACAGAGGCTATTTGATCTTTTGTTAAGAAGTATTTATTTTACACTGAGCTGAGGCGTTCCCTTGGACTCCCTAGCAGGCTGGCTCTTGTAAGCTGGAGGTGATCGTAGCAGGGGGTTGAGTTTCTTGCAGACACTTGAGCAATGGGCTCTCTGAGTTCCGTTGTCTTGGATTCTTACCGAGGTATCAATAAAATGCTCCCTGTGTAAACAAGACACTCTCTTCCAGTCCAGCTCTGGACCACCCCCACCCAGTCCACCCACACACACGCAACTATTTCTGCTTTCTGCACAAACAGCTCTGCCTGTGGACTCCTGCATGACCTCCTGCATTTCCAGCCCTAGGCACCGCAGCAGGGCAGCCCAGCCCTGACCCACAGCAGCATTGGTTATTCCAAGAGACAGAGGGACAGCCCTGCAGACAGAACACGAAAGGGTCCAATTCTCCTCTCCCATACACTGGTGTGTGCTGCATGGGTTAATGAGTGTGTGGAGAGGCCATGACTTGGAGCCACTGGAGATGGAAGTTTTGGGATGGTTTCCTTTGGTTTGGTCAAAAAAAATTGGTCAAAAAATGTCTACAAAGACAGTCTCAGTATTGCCAATGTCAAGAGATCAAAATTGATGGTCTGGACACCAAAAAACCACCAGATCTGTTTTCAAGAGGACTACAGGGTGATTTGTGGTCTGTCCTTTGGTTGCTGAATGCCCCCTGCCTAGCCCCAGTGCATGTGAAAGACAGTGTTGCCAATGTTCCAGATATATTGGATCAGGGATTTCTGGCCCCTCCTGCAGGAGCTCTTGCCCCAGAAGTAGCCAACCCCCAGCCTCCCCTTTGCTCCTCTTGGGGCACTTCACACCAGTCTCCCAGGCCTGGGGGGGGGCTGCATGGGGTCCCCTCTCTTGCCAAGGTGTGGGGGAGGCTCCAGAGGCTCCTCACCCCCTCTCCCTTTGCCCAGGCATGTGCTGCAGGGGAGCCAATTCCTCCCTGATGGCAGAAGAGCCGCAAGAGTTGGGGCAAGGCCTTCTGCCATCAGAAAGGGGTTTGCCATGACTGCACCGTCCCCAGCGGGATCTTCTGTCAGGAAAATCAACACCAAATATTTTGTTTAATTTCCTATCAATGTTAATCTCTGTTTCCAACTGAGACACTGCAGTGCCTCATGGGAACTGTTGTGGGTCCAGGTCCCTTGTGCCGCTGTTCACCATTTGGGAGTTGATCCGAGGCTGGACTACATTTCCCCCTGTGGCTAAGCCCCCACAGTGCATCTTGGGAGATGTAGTTTAGCCACTAAGCACATGGGCAGACAGGAAGGCTCCATGCGCTGCCCCTGCCCCAAGTGCCGGCTCCGCAGCTCCCACTGGCCAGGAACTGTGATGAATGGGAGCTGCAGGGGCCAGCATGCAGAGCCTTTCTGGCTGTCGATGCGCCTAGGGGCTGCAGGGACCTGGCGGCTGCTTCCTGGGAGCCACGGTAAGCGCCACCAGAACCCTGCACCCCGAACCCCCTCCTGCACCCCAACCCTCTGCATCAGCCCTGAGAGCAGGATCGGCTCTAGGCACCAGCAAACCAAGCATGTGCTTGGGGCGGCACATTTTCAAGGGCAGCATTCTGGCCATCTTTTTTTTTTTTCTTCTTTGGGCGGCAAAAGCCTAGAGCCGGCCCTGGCAGCAGCAGTGCGTCGTGCCCTGGGGCCGCTGCTGTTTGCGCCACGGCAGAGCAGCACCCGCACCTTGTGGCTGGGCTGGGCAGGCTCCTAGCGGGGGACACTCGGGCTGGAGGCCACCCCTCAGGGCACACGGAGCCACCTGCAGATGCCGCAGCTGGGGCTGGGCGAAGCGGTCCGAGCTTCCCAGGGACTGTGGCAGGGTGGCCAGAAGCAGCAGCAGCAGTGGGACCCGCGTCCCAGTCTCCGGGCCTCCGCTTCCTCTGGGGCTACCCTGCTCTGGCTCCTCAGCCCCCTGCTAGGGCGGTCCTCTGGCTCTGCCCTCCTGGATCCTGGCCGGTCCTGGAGGCGGGATCCCTGGCTGGAGGGACCCTGGGCTGAGGCGCGGCCCGGGAGCCTCGCTGCTTACCCCAACCCTGCCAGTGCCGGACCGGCTGGAGGTGAGGGGGGAGTTGGCGGAGTCAGCAGTGGTGGGGGGATCCCAGGGCTGGGGCAGCAGGGGGTGCGGGTGGGGTGGAGAGCCCAGGGCTGGGGCGGCAGGGGGTGCGGGTGGGGGAGGGCACTGGTGGGGGGGAGGTGAGAGCCCAGGGCTGGGGTGGGGGGCAGCCAAAATTTTTTTGCTTTGGGTAGCAAAAAACCTAGAGCCAGTCCTGCCTGAGAGCCCCCCTGTACCCCACATCCCCAGCCAGAGCCCTCACCCCCCTTACACCCTAACCCCCTACCACAGCCCGGAGCCCCCTCCTGCAGCCCATACCCCTCATCCCTAGCTCCTCCCCAGAGCCTGCACCCCCAGCCAGAGCCCACACCCTAAACCTCTGCCCCAGCCTGGAGTCCTCTCCCGCACCCCAAACCCCTCTGCCCCAGCCCCACCTCAGAGCCCGCACCCCCAGCCAGAGCCCTCACCCCCCTCCTGCACTCCAACCCCACTGCCCCAGCAAGTGAGTGAGGGTGGTGAAGAGCGAGTGATAGAGGGAGGGAGGATGGAGTGAGTGGGGGCAGGGCCTCTGAGATTAGAAAGTTGGCAACCCTAAACCCAGGGCTAGTAGTTATTTTAGGCTCTTGTGCTCTCTCCTGCTGGAGCTGTTCCACTTTGTATAAATAATTAACTATTCATTGGACCAGCAAGAAAGACGGACTCTATAGCTTGGTAATTAGGTACTCATCAAGAATGTGAGAGACCCACATTTAAATCAGGCAGGCCTGATAGGAAGCTAGAACCTGGGTCTTCTCTATACCTGGTGAATGCCCTCATCACTAGGCTACCAGCTATAACAAGGTAGGAGGGTCTGGAGTTTTCTTGTTTAATCACAAAAAAATGTGAAAGGTCTCTGTTTCATCCTGCTATGGATTTGTGAAATGGAATTCCTGTTTTCCAGCCAGCCCTAGTTCACATTGTCTAGACGGCCTTTGCTATGGTAAAAGCAGATCAAAGCCCTTTTGCACAAACCACAATCCGTTCCTTTAATGTGAAACGTGGATTCTAGGAATATGCCAGGAACCCTCCCACACAACAGGGAACTCTGGAGCTGGGGCGGAGGGGAGAGCACTGCCAGGCCCCATCCCAGAATAGAAAGCAAAGTCCCAAGGCAGTGCAAAAGCCTGCTCTTGCCATGTGTAAAGCCCACAGCTTTGCTAGTTACTCATTCTAAGTTCACGGTTGTGAAAGCAAAGCCTGAACCACTGACAGGAACAGACCCCGACAGAGGCGACCAGTGATGGAGCCAAAGGGACAGGGGAATGGGAGTTAGGAGCTTACAGAGCAGGGAGGGAAACACGCAGGCACAGTGCCCAGTAGGCAAGGTGCTGCTATGCCCTGCTCCTGGGCTAAGGCCACAACTAACCAGGCCTGAGGGTGCAGGGACAGCACAGGTACTTACCTGATCTGGAGCTAGCAGAGGGAGGCTGTTTCCTAGCAGAGCAGGGAACTGGACAGGATCAGGCTCACAGCTCAGGGCACAGATGCAGCACTGGAGCAGGGAGTTTTCTGAAGGCAGGCTCACGCCTCTTTTGCATGGTTCACTCCTTCCCTCTCATTGGCCTGCAGGGAAGAGCCAACGCCCTCCCCCCCAGACCGCAGGACACAGCAAGGAAACACCCAAAGCACCTGCAGCTGCTGGGAGGCTGGCAGCCCCTTTGTCTTCCTGCCAGCAGGATAGGAGCAGCTCTGCCTGGCCCCACAGCCCAACCTGCCCCTGCCCTGCAGCAGGGCTCATCAAGTCACTATTGCTCCTTCCCCAACCCCAGCATGCCTGTTCCCTGGCTCTGCTGCTGCCTGGAGATGGCTAATCACCTAGGAGGTGGAGGCTGGGCCAGAGCCATAGTAGGCATGAGGCTCTGGGAAGGAGCTGCACAGCACAGATTACTGCATGGGAAGCTGGCTTGGGAAGGAGCTGAAGCAGAAATGATCCATAGGAAGCAGCCAGCTGACAAACTAGAGGGCAAGGCCCAGCCTTGGCCCCGTGAGAATGCCCCTGGGTGGGTGTGGCAACCCCACCAACCCAGTGAGCGTGCCAGGACTCGGGAGAGAGGGCCCATGGCAGGAGCATCCCTAGGTTCCGACAATCCCAGCTCCTTTGGGACATACATCCCTTGCTGGGCCCAGAGCACAAAGACAGCTCACAGCCCCTGTGCACTGAGCCATGCCAAGTGAAGCAGGGACCTACAGATGCTCCTGTTCTTTACACCAGGCCAATGTCCTCTCTCTACCCCTGCCCTGCAAGGCAGATGCAGGGTGTGTCTAGCTGAATGGGTCTGTGTGGGTGAGGGGCCATTGGGAAAAAGCCGCCGGGCTGAAGGGCGGGAGAGGTAGGAGTTCACATTCAGCTCAGATTCTAATGACCTCTTGTGGGAGACACTCGGGCCCAGGGGAATCGGTCTCTTTGTAAACACCATGTGCTTTGCTCTGGAGAGGCATCCTCCAAAGAAGGCCTGCAGCTAGCGGCTCAGTCCCCAGCACGTGTGATGAAGGAAAGGGTAACTAGAGTATGCCAGCCAGGATCCCAGAGACAGATGCTGGATCACAAAAGCAGCAGCTACAGACTGCGAAGGGCCGTTAGCTCCACTGGCCCATTGCCCGTCCAGCCACATATTTTTCTCCAGTGCATCTATAGGTGCCTCGGACAATGGCCATAACCAGAGTAGCAAGACAAGGTGGGGGAGGCAATATTTTTTATCAGACCATCTTCTGCTGGTGAGAGAGACAAGCCTTTGAGCCCCACAGAGCTCTTCTGCAGGGCTGGGAAATGTACTCACTGTCACTGCTACATACAAAGTGGAACAGACTGTTTAGTAAACCTAGTTAACATATATTTCAAGAGACCATTCAAGGTGGAGTGACCCAGTGACACCTCTGCAGTCTTAGGGGGAACGGGGGAAAAAAGCTGGAGAGGTGGTTTACGTGGATTATGGCTTGTTATAATAAGTCATAAACCCAGTGTCTCTGTTCAGGCCAAGATTTTTAGTGTCTAGCAAAGTTATGAATTTATGCTCCCAGGCTCATCTTTTGAAGGCATGCAGGTATCCTTTGAGGATGAGGACTGTAGAGTGATCGCTTTGTGAGAAGGGCTCACCCACAGGTGATATGGTGTTTTTGTCTATTATTTTTCTGTCATCTATAACCCTTTGACCACTACATACAAGTCCAAATATGCTGAACAGCTCTGCACAAGGCTTGAGAAAAAATGAGGAACAACTTGCTGCACCTCAGACACTCCAGAAGGAATCATGTCAGACAAGAAATCAATGCAAGCTCCCACACACTGGAAGAAACTTACCTGGAAATCATGCAAGAAACCCAAAACAACCATTCAAAAAACCTGATGACAGCCATCAAACCCAAAAACAAAAAGTGGAACCAACTACAACAATTCCACAACCCACAAAACACCACGTCCAGGAGAAACCATAGTGCCAGGACCTACCACATAGGCACTATACAACAACCCGACCTCATCAATTTATCAAGACTACCCCTAACCAGAGCTAAATTATCTGTAACTCTCCAAAGGACTGAACTTCTGCTCCACCACAGAACCTGAATCCATACTAACATGTGGAAAATTAGAAGAATTCTTCCGCTGGCTCTGCCTCAAAGAATTCTTTCATAACAATGTTGACATCACCCACACCTACCATGTCCTGACCGACAGTCATAAGAAAAAATAATTATCTGACTGAACACCCCACAGAGTGGATGAAATCACACTCTTGATCGTTACATCAATTGCTTCAGGAAAAAAATGACTGAAATCCTTAACAAACTTCACATCCACTATAATCGCTCCACTGCAGAGAGGACAGTTATACAGTCCCTGAAATCCAACCACCAAATAGTGATCAAACCAACAGACAAAGTGGGCACCTCTGTAGTCCTTAACCATGAAGACTATGGCAACAAGGCAAATCAACACCTTTCTGACCCCACCTACTATAAAGAACTCAAAGAAGACCACAATTCACCCAGGAATTTAAGGATTTCATCAAATCCTTCCCCAAACAACTCCAAGAGAAACTCTACAACCTTGTCCCCCATGAACCCACCCCATGGACCTTTTACATGCTTCCCAAACAAGGGAACCCAGGCAGATCCATCATATGTCCACGGCACTCTTACCAAAGGAATATTGGGACTCATACAAACCATCCTCAAAACACTCACCACACAAAGGGGCAGCTTCCTCCAGGACATAACCGACTTCCTCTGGAAACTCTGCAACATTAGCAACCTCCCTATACCATCTTTGCCACCATGGATGTCACTTTTTTATACGCCAACATCCCTCACAATGATGGCATAGCTGCTTGCCTCAAATATTTACCAGATAATGGACACTCACCTCAGATATCCACCCCAAACAATTGCCAAATTCATCCTCACCCACAACAATTTTACATTCAATAAACACTTTGTCGAAACCATGGGAACAGCCATGGCACTAGGAAGATTCCCCACTGTGCCAACTTCTTCATGGGCCACTTTGAAGAAGAATTTCTGGACAAATGCAACATGAAACCAATGATATACTTGAGCTACACTGATGATATTTTCATCCTCTGTCCAGATGATCCAAACTCCCTCACAGATTTCCACCACAACTTCAACAACCACCACCCGTCCATTAAACTCAGACCACTCCTACACCAACATTAACTTCCTGGACACTACAATCAGCTTCAACAATGGAACCATACAGACAACTACATACAAGAAATCCACGGACCACCACACCTACCTTCATAGATCCAGTAAGCATTCCAAACACACCAAGAAATCTGCTATCTACAGCCAGGCACTCAGATATCACAGCATATGCTCTTAGGAGAAAGTCAGAAAATCAGGTTCCAGGCAGTAGTGAGTAAAATAGTCATGTAGCTGCCACCGGGTGGCACTGTGCTCTCATCTTGGGAATCTCCAAGAGACCAGGCTGCAAAGCAGCAGTTTGGGGAGAGCGGGAGTCTCAATCCTTGGCCTGTGTTCAATGGGCTGTGACAGCCAGGACCTGAAAATGTGCTCCCCTATTGCCAGCTGGGGCTGCTGTAGAACTCCTATACAGCCCAGTTTGGGGAAAGGTGTGCCCCAGCCAGGACCGGCTCTAGGTTTTTTGCCGCCGCAACCAAAAAATTTTTTTGGCCGCCCCCCACCCCAGCCCTGGGCTCTCACCTCCCCACCAGTGCCCTCCCCCTCCCCCTCCTCCACCCCCTGCTGCCCCAGCGCTGGGCTCTCTCCCCCATCCCACCCGCACCCCCTGCCGCCCCAACCCTGGGCTCCCCCCCCACCAGAGCTGACCCCGCCTGCTCCCCCCTCGCCTCCAGCCGGTCCGGCGCTGGCAGGGTTGGGGTAAGCAGCGGGGCTCCCGGGCCGCGCCTCAGCCCAGGGTCCCTCCAGCCAGGGATCCCGCCTCCAGGACTGGCCAGGACCCGGGAGGGTAGAGACGGGGGACCGCCCCAGCAGGGGGCTGAGGAGCCAGAGCAGGGTAGCCCCAGAGGGAGTGGAGCCCCAGAGAGCGGGCCCCGGGCCCCGCATGGCAGCGCCCTGCCCATTATGGCCCCGCTGCTGCTTCTGGCCGTCCTGCCGCAGTCCCTGAGTGGCTCGGGCTGCTTCACCCAGCCCTGGCTGCGGCACTGGGGGGCGGCTGCCCTGCGGCATTTGAAGGCGGCTCCGTGTGCCCCGAGGGGTGGCTCCCAGCCAAAGTGTCCCCCGCTAGGAGCCTGCCCAGCCCAGCCACAAGGTGCGGGCGCTGCTCCCCCGTGCTGCGAACCCAGTGGCACCCTCCACGCACGACGTGCTGCTGCTGCCCGAGCCGGTTCTAGGCTTTTGCTCCCCAAAGAAGAAAAAAAAAAGATGGCCAGAATGCCGCTCTTGAAAATGTGCCACCCCAAGCACGTGCTTGGTTTGCTGGTGCCTAGAGCTGACCCTGGCCCCAGCTTCAGAGGAGGGGGTGAATGGGGATATCCTCTCATGTCTGTGGGAGCTATCACAGGATATTGATGCATCTGAAGAAGTGAGGTTTTTACCCACGAAAGCTTATGCCCAAATAAATGTTAGTCTTTAAGGTGCCACCAGACTTCTTGTTGTTTTTTTACAGGATATTGGGCCTCCTATTGCTATGATCTCTTATAAATAACTTTTCTGTATGTAATGCTCACCCTGCCCTATACTGAACCACTAACCTGATAACCCTAACCATTCACACGGACCCTCACCTCTGATCCAAACTAATCCATTAATCTCACCCTGTCACTCATACCTGAACTACATCTTAGCTCCAGCCCCCTAATGCTAACTATAGCACAACCCTTAGGCCTTGGCTACACTTACCCGCTAGTTCGACGGCTGGAAATCGAACTTCTGGGTTCGACTTATCGCGTCTAGTCTGGACGCGATAAGTCGAACCCGGAAGTGCTCGCCGTCGACTGCGGTACTCCAGCTCGCCGAGAGGAGTACCGCGGAGTCGACGGGGGAGCCTGCCTGCCGCGTGTGGACCAAGGTAAGTTCGAACTAATTCGAACTAAGGTACTTCGAACTTCAGCTACGTTATTCACGTAGCTGAAGTTGCGTACCTTAGTTCGAATTAGGGGGGTAGTGTAGACCTGGCCTAAGATGGCATCAGCTCCAACCCTAAAGCACAGGTCTGTTGGGTCCATCAAGCAGTGTGGTAGAGCATGTATGGGTCCCTAGTGATGAATGGCACACAATGGTGTGTTGTTAGGGTCCAACAGGACATTACTTCCAATATGGTGGGAAGTGTTTGGATCCTAGCATAGCTTCTATTTCCTTAATGGCATTGCCCCTCTGCAAAAACTGGGGAAGTGGGAAACCAAGAAGGCAATCAGGTCAATGCAGGCAGAAGTATTAGGGCCCTGTTATCTTTTTTCCTACAATGTTAAAAACTTGTTATCCCCCCATTGGATTGCATGGGGTGTGAGGATCCAGGAGGAGTCTGTGCAATATACCAGGAAGGTGGGAGTTCATTCTCTGACTGTGGTTTATATTTTTAACTCATGAGGAAATATTGACTAGTTCAGCAAGAACAATGCTTACCCTCAGCTACACAGCAAGGGATTAACTGTAGTGGCTGCACTGCACCCAGTTCCAGGATACCCTGGGCCCCTGCTGGCCCCACCTTGTCTTTCATAAAGTTTCCTTCCTCTAACTGGTGTTTTGTGGGTCTTGGGTTTGTTTTAAATCAAAGCACTAGGATTCACATGGCCAGTCAAGGGCTTTAGTTATAGCTTGTTCCTCTTTATTGGTTAAAACAGGATCATCACTCCTGAGCCAGCACCATACACAAGGCCTGTGCCCAGACCCTCTCTCTACACCAGGGGGTCATGCAGCAGCTGAGCCCCTCACAGCCGTTAATGGCTTTGTGTCTTCCCCACAGCCTGGTGAGATAGGGCAGTGTACTGGGACTCAGGAGACCTGGTTCAATCCCAGGGTCAGCCACAGACCCCTGCGCATCCTTGCACTCGTCACTTGTGCCTCAGATCCCCATCTGTTAAATGGGGATGGCCGCCTAGCTAATAGGCCACCAAGGAGTGAGGAACCAATGACATCCAAGCCTAGGTGCTTGTCCAGGGATCTCACAGTGGCCAGAGAACTTGATGTGCTCAGTCAGCAGCTCTACAAAGGCCTGAGAGCAGCAAGCCAGAGACATTGAATCATTAACCACAGGAAGTCCTCTGGCTGGCCTGATGCCCTAATAATCGGGGCCTTCATGTAAGCACGACAAACTACAGGTGCTGATACAACAAACTTATCCCTTGATATCAGACCAGCCAGCTCGCAGAGCTGAGCCTGTGACCGTACAGAGCCTGTGCCTTGACATAAGCCAAGAAAGGTTCACACTGACAGGAGTGAGCTGGTGACCTGCACAGAAGCCAGCTTTGACATCAGCCCAGAGTGGTGAAATCACTGAGCTAGTGACGTCCCCGGACAGCAGGCCAGCAAGCCAGAGGAAGGTGCTAAGTCAGTGACTTCACAGAGCCCGAGCCTTGAGCCAGTAAACTTGGAGAGGCTTGTACCTTGACAACAGCCCAGCAAGCCGGATGTGCAGAGCTGGATACTTCAGAGAAGCATGTCCCTTCGCACAATTGTGCTGGATATCAGCCCAGCAACCGAGAGCTGCTCTCAGGGCCTGCCATTAGTGCTTAGACTGGCTCAGCTGTGATTAAAATAAGTGGGAATGCTGGAGATCACAGGTCCTGACCTCCACTAAAAGCAGAGGAAGAGTTTCTTCCCTTCTCCCTCGCTTGAGCTCAGCTCTCCCTGAACCCCCCTTTCTGCCTCTTCATGGGCTGCTTGGGGAACTGCAGTGGGAGCAACAGGCTGCATTGGTGCTTGACAGAGGAGTTTTCTGGGACTCAGGCCTTCCCAACAGCATCCTCTCTTGCCACTCCGTGGCAGGGTATGAGGGCATCTAGAGGGGAAGCAGAAAAGATGGTCTTGCTTTCAGGCCAGTGGCTGCAGAAGGCTAACCCATGGAGTTTTTACAGAACCCAGAATTGCCTTTTCTGAGGTTTCGCCCACCTTGCATTCCCACTGGCTGTCTGGATTCTGGCTGCCCAAAATTTCAGGCCAGTGAAGCAGGTAGGGCTCTGTCTGGCTCTGGAAGAGACCACCAACAGCTCTGGCTCCCTCCACACTTCCCCTGACAAGGGAGGACACTGCTTATGTCTTGCTCTTGTTCCCAGCAAATCTTGCAATGTAGAGGCCTACATTTTCCATGCCCCGACTCCCCTGGGGACTACGCTTCCCAGAAGTCCTTGCCCCAGAGAGGGGAGCCTTGCCCCACCTGCCTTCAAGGCCTAGGTTCCTGACCCTAGAATCTGAGTTTGAGCTCTGTCTCAGACCAAACCGTCATGCTGGGATCACTTCCTCTCTCCCAAGGGTTGAGTCTTTTGTCCCATGGGTCTGTCTTTGCAGTACGACTTCTGGAACAAGGCAGAACAGCTTCAGAGACTTCCCTTCTCAGCTCTGAAGGGCCAGTATTCCCTGCTCTGTGCGTGCCATGCACACTTTTGCTAGGCTAACTATGGGCATGTTTGGGGACATGGTCTCTTTTCAGATACTGTTACTCCATTGGCCCAGTTCTCCTTCCTGTGTTGTGTCCTATCACACAATATGACAGAGGGTCACTTCGCCATGTGCTAGTGCCCATGATGACATAGAGCCTCCCGCACTGGGAAAATCCCCCATTTATTCTGATCTTTAACCACTGCCCTCATATTTCACCCTCCATAGCTCTTCAGCCTAGCTGGTGCTTTCACTCTCCAACTATCTGCAGAGTGCTTTCATTTCCGTCACCCTCCATACACACTCCACTGAAGTCTTCACTTAGCCATACTACACATATTTTAATCTGTCCTCATCACTCAGTCCCTCTATCACACTGTGGCTGTAGTTGCTTTCCTCTGAACTGCTTCCCACTTGTCAGCTCTTTCTGTTGGAGCCCAACATTAAATACCCTAGTCCAGGTGTAGCTGCACAGAGAGAAAAGGTGAGTAAATCCCCCTTCTATGATGTGATGCCTTTGCATATGCAACTCAAAAATGGCACTGCCCTTTTCTGAAACCATACTGAATTGCAAATGCATGTCTTTTAGGGTTGCAGTGTTGCCCAACTGAAGCATTCAAACGCCATGAGCCAGGTTCCAGAAAACGCAAGATTGGCTTAAAAAACAGGAAGTTTAAAAAACATCTAGGTTCTGTTTATTTGCCTTCTGGTGTCATAGCCTTTAGGGGCTGTGTTTTGAGGCATTATGGTGCAACCAAGAAGGCTAGAAATGGACTTTTTAAAATGAAAGCTGGGATTCAAGTGTATTCCCATGACTCCAGGAGCTGGGGCTTAAAAAAGCCATAATAAACCAGAAGACATGATAAAACTGCAAGAAATATCACACAGTGGGGCTTACACCACATGTCCAGCCTCCTGTGTGACACTCACCGTCTGTCATGCCTGCCCACAGGATCGCTTGCAGTTGATTCTCCCAGTCTCTGGGGCTGTTGAGACCTGCTCTGCAGGCAGGAGACTGGCTCTCTCTCCCTCTTCTGAGTGCTCCCACTGCCAGCCAGCCCCACATGTTCGGGGGAGAGACTCAGCTGGCAGTGAGGGCAGCAGGGACCATCCATAGCGCACTAGTAAAGGGTGCTGCCTGCAGTGATCACTTTGGACATTTGCTCCCCTCTGCAGATTGGCTGCTGCCTCCAACTGCTGCAGCTGCTCCACATTCTTCCCTCCCTCCTGCTCCCTCTGCCCGGTCCCCTCCCTCCAGGGCCAGCCTTAGGGACAATGGTGCCCTCGGTGAACTTGTATTTTGGTGCCTTTGGCCCCCATGAGTGCTGTGCCTCCCACATTGTCCCTGGCCCTTGTGGATGCCTCCCATTGTCCTTGGCCCCCATGGGCTCTTCACCCCCTTCACCCTTAATCCCTGCATCCCCTTCCTGCGATCACATGGGAAACGGACCTGGATGCACAGAGCGGACTGGCTGCTCCCCCCTTGAATGCTGCTCCTCTGTGCATGGCTAGGGGGCTCTGAGAGGGAGCAAGGAACATCAGCACTCTCTGCATCCAGGTCACTTTCGCCACCTGGTCTGCCTAAGGGAAGGACAGGAGAACAGCAGTTCCTGATGCTCACACCTCACAGAACAGCCCAGGTGGGGAAAGTGACCTGGATATATGGAGCACTTGATGTTGCTCCTCGCTCCCCCACTCACAGCCCCCTAGGGGGCTGCAGAGGAAGGTTGGGAGGAGGTGAGCAGTACCTGTGTGTCATTGCTTGCTGGCGTGCCCTCCCCCACATTCCTCTGCTGGGAGGAATCAGGGAGAAATCTAGGCATCCCCCCACGTAGCACTCCCCTGCAAGGTGTGAGCAGTTTCTGACTACACCAGCAGCACACACCTCTGTCCCCTTGACCATGGCACCTCTAGGTGGTTGCCTGGGTGGCCCACCCCTAAGGCCGGGCCCACCTTCCTCCTTTGTCTCTGACCCTTCCCAACTGATTAACATACATGAAAAACAAACATCCCCTCCAAAAAACCCAGGCACAACAGGATGCTGGTTTGCTCTGCATGGGCTGTAACCTTCCCCACCCCAACTTATTGTCTGCCTCGGCTATTCAGGCTGTGAGCATAAGGGGGCAGAGATCACCTCTCATCTTGCATCTGGGCAGCACCTGGCACAAGGGGCCTGGATCCAAGTGGCCTTTATGTGCTGTTAGTTCTAATACTATTATCTCCTGACACGCTGCTGCCCAGTTTCCCCAGAACCCTCCCCACTAAGCCAGCATTAACCTCACCAGCACCTCTCCAGAGCTACACCCAGAAACCTCCCCACCAGCTACCCCTCAGTTGGGCAGGGACAAGCACAGCACTAACCCCCTGACAGATGTAACCCACACACCTTCTGGGTATGCTGCTCTGTCCCCTCTAGTGGTACTGAGACCACTTAGGGCAGGTCTTCACTACGGGGGGGTGGGTCGATTTAAGATACGCAAATTCAGCTACGCGAATAGCGTAGCTGAATTTGACCTATCGGAGCCGACTTACCCCGCTGTGAGGACAGCGGCAAAATCGACCTCCGCGGCTCCCCGTCGACGGCGCTTACTCCCACCTCCGCTGGTGGAGTAAGAGCGTCGATTCGGGGATCGATTGTCGCGTCCCGACGAGACGCGATAATTCGATCCCCGAGAGATCGATTTCTACCCGCCGATTCAGGCGGGTAGTGTAGACCTAGCCTTAGAGATTAATGAGTCTGCTCTATAGCCTTAGCTAAGGGCCATGTGGCTTTTAGCTCATGCATTTAGCTCCAAAGGTCACTGGTTCGATCCCGCCTGCTGATG
This sequence comes from Trachemys scripta elegans, assembly GCF_013100865.1. NCBI lineage: Eukaryota > Metazoa > Chordata > Testudines > Emydidae > Trachemys > Trachemys scripta. The sequence goes on along the minus strand of NC_048305.1, from coordinate 41,195,420 downwards.
ACTGGGGTCTGTCTGTGTTACACAGACACTTCCTAGCTACCCACAGCCACACCAGTGCCCACCTACCCCAGCTCTTACACACAGCTCCAGCCCCAGTCAGGTAACCCCCAGCAACCACTTGGCTACCTCCATCGGCCATCCAGAAACCCTGGTTCCCCCATTACGCATACAGTGCCCATCCAGCATCTCACCCACCCAGCAGTCCTTGCTTCCCTCCAGCCCTAAGCAGCCCTTCTAGCTGCCTCCCTCACCTTCCCTGGAGATGGGGGAAATCGCACCCGGAACCCTAAGCTGTGTGAATGCGCTCTGCTGGCAGCCAGCACAGTGCCTGTCACCCCTAAGCTCCTGCACCAGGACCCATACTGTGCCACAGAGGTTCTCTGGGGCTCCCCCTCCTGCATGGATGCTGTTGTGCCTCCCAAGTCTCTGCCAGAGGGATGGGTGAGAGCTCCCCTGTCCGTTCCCTTCCCTTGGAGCCCGCCCGTTGTCTCTGTCTGTGCAGGGGAGCCATGTGCCAAGCCTGAGGTTAGGGCCTCGGGCACAGCCTCTCGCACCCACTCTTGCGTTAACCCATATAGTCCCTCTCCTCAGCTGTGGCCTGCCTGGTGACTGTCACAGTGCTCAGTGCTAGGCTGGCTGACACAGCTAGTGTGGGGACCAGCTGCCACTGTCTTGTGGGTGGCTGGGGAGGGGTCCCTGGCTGAACAGAGCATCGATGGGATTGGGGTGGGGTGGCAGCCCCAGCCCCTCAGCGCAGGGGAGGAATGGCAATGCCCTCGTGCCCACGGCGCCCCCATCCCTTTGATACAGGGCTCTGGGGAGATGGCACCCCAGTGGGGATGGGCTCACTGCCCTGGGCTCTGCCGAGCGCCCTCTGAACGCTGCCCCAACCTGCCAGCCCCGGTGCACGGCACCTGCCCGGGGTGAACGGGCAGCCATAGGGCGGAGGGGTTCAGACCCTTGGGGCGGGCGCGGGACCCCCAGCTTCCAGGCGCCGGTGCCAACCGCTAGCCCGGTCTGCTCCTCCTCTGTCCCTACTCCGGCCGAGCGGAGACACAATAGCCAGGCTCCTCCTCCCGCCCCCTGCCCTGTAGCCGAGCTCAGCCAGCCGCCAGCCCGGCGCGCTCTGCCGACACTCACCAGGGAAGCGCACCCGGCTGCGCAAGCGGAGCCCTACGCCCTCCCCGGGGGGCATGCGCGGCGCGCGCCGGCAGCGGCCCTTGCCGCGCACCTAGCCTGAGGGAGTGCTCGGAGACGAGATCTCCGCTGAGGCCGCCCTGCCCGCTGCCCCCATGGCTCAGCCCCTGGTGCTGCTGTGCTGCTGCGCTGCGCTCGTGGCTGCGGGCAGGGGCGCCCCCCAGACTGCGACCCCCGCCCGGCCCGGCTCGGCCCGCACCAAGCAGCCGGAGGGGGTCCCAGAGGAGGAGCCCCTGCAAAACGAGGCGGACAACCAGGAGAACATCTTATCTCAGGTAACCTTCCCCCACAGTGTGCAGAGCCGAGCTGCCCTGGCACCAACCGGGCTTGGGGATCCCTCGCCAGGGAGCTGCATGCGGGTGTGTCACTCTCCCGGCTCTGCACAAAGGCGCTGGGACTTGGCCCTCTGGTGCCAAGTTTCCCTAAAGGATGCTGGGGCTTTAACCCTTCCAGCCCCGCTTGCTCTAAGGTGAGGCTCCCGGTCAGGCGTGAGGCGGCAAGGCAGCGAGTGGCTAAGGAAGAGCCAAATTCCTGTGGCTTTACGAATCCGAACTGTCTTGCTCTCCCGTTTTGGGAACTGGATTAGTTATTGGAGCTGAGAGTAGGAGAGGTTTATTATTCTGATTGTTGCTGCATATAATTAATTGCCAATCTGCATAGTTAATTCCATTTATCCTTTTGCTTATTTGCAACTGCAGCAGAATAATTGTTCCCTGGATACAGATGAACTGCTGTATAGGGAACTGGAGAATCAATTCACAGCTTCTCTGTATCATAGAGAAATGATTGAAAATCAAGAATATTCCATGTATGTGGTGTTGTAGCCTGTTGGACCTAGGATATTAGACAGAGAAGGTGGGTGAGGTCATATCTTGTATTCTGTTGGTGAGAGAGGCAAACTTTCCAGCTTACACAGAGGTCTTCTTCAGACCAGATCTCCTGGCTGCTCCTGTGTCTGCGTGTTTTATTCGCAAATCAGACCGGAGGAAGAGTTCACTATAAGCTTCAAAGCTTGTCTCTCTCACCAACAGAAGTTGGTCCAATCAAAGATATTCCCTCCCCCACCTTGTCTCAAGAATAGTGCAAAGCAGCAAAGTTCAGGGTGTGTTCTCTGTTAGATTTGGCAGATGTACTGTGCAGTATTATCTATCCTTGGAAATGTCTAACACAGAAGAATATTGAAAACATACTGTCAGGTTATTTTTATATTTCAATTTCATGACTGATTTCTGTGAATCTTTATAAAGGAAACCCGTGGAATTGTAGGAGACTATTAGAAATTATATATTACCAGGAAGTATATGGGTTACTTTTATGCATTATTCCAGACCACGCATTGACTCCCTTAATTCCTAAAACCCACCCACATAGAGCACCTTGTATGTAGTTGCAAAGAATTCAGTGGATTAACTCTGATAGAATCAGTGTATTTAATAATATAAATTGTGGTGGCTCTGTCCCTTTGTTTAAATTTTAATTTTGCCAAACCCTTTGTAGATAAGGACTGTTTGGGCTTGAGCAGTTTCTTTTCCAATGGTGAAAGGAAATACCCCATCAGAAATCCCTCTTTCCCAAATAGCTAAGTAGCAAAAAACCAAGCACTCTCGAAGAAATGTTAGTCAGCAATTTGTGTAAGCAGCAGTGACCTATTTCTGCAAGGTTCAGAGTATCTGAGCCTTTCTCAAAAACTTTACAAAGCAAACCAAAAGTAAAATCTTATGTTAGGAGCAAACTGATGCATTGTGATTTTTTTTGTGATTAGTTGCTAGGTGACTATGACAAGGTGAAAGCAGTGTCTGAAGGCTCCAACTGTCAGTGTAAGTGTCTGGTCAGACCTCTGGGCCGAGGCGCCTGCCAAAGGATTAATGAAGGTGCTTCCAAAGCAGAGGATTTTTACACCGTAGAAACCATCACTTCAGGACCTGATTGCAAGTGTGCCTGCGTGGCTCCACCTTCTGCTCTGAACCCTTGTGAGGGGGACTTCAGGTTGAAGAAGTTGCGGGAAGCAGAGAGCAGTGACTTAAAGGTATCAATATAGTTCCTTTTCAATGGGAGTGCAAATTTGCAAAAGACGTTGTGCAACTGAAACAGGCTTTGCTTGCCCTTTGTAGGTTCAGCCCCGGAAGAAGATCCGTTATAAGGTGTACAAACCTAGATTGATTACCTCAGCTGGCAAAGCTGCTGCTAACACTTTGGTGCCAAGTTTTGGCTGTGATAATGTGCAGGAAGCCTCATCTACGCTAGGGAAATTGTTGCCACCAGCTAGCAAGTGTTAAAATATCTACAGACGAAAGAAAGGCAATATTTTCCTGAACACTATGTACAGCATAGCTCCTATCCACACAGTAGTGATTTGCACTTATTCAGTGTAGAGCAGGGGTTCTCAAACTGGGGGTCAGGACCCCTCAGGGGGTCGCGACATTATTACATGGGGGGTCGCGAGCTGTCAGCCTCCACCCCAAACCCTACTTTGCCTCAAGCATTTATAATGGTGTTAAATATATTAAAAAGTGTTTTTAATTTATAAGGGGGGTCGCACTCAGAGACTTGCTGTGTGAAAGGAGTCACCAGTACAAAAGTTTGAGAACCACTGGTGTAGAACTACTGCTGACATCAGTGGAAGTCGCACATGCAGACATGAGCAGTGGGTATCTTAAGCCAGGGGAGGCTAAGCCTCCCCAAACAGCCAGGTGTGGCCCCACCCATGCTCTGCCCTGAGACCCCATTCCCGCACTTCCCCCATGGCCCCACCCACACTGCTCCTCTTCCCCGCCCTTGCTCAGCCTCTCCCCCAAAGCTGGCTGGGGCTAGGGGTTGGGTGGGCTGGCGGGCTGGTTGGTGCATGGGCCAGCCGGCGGTGGCTTGGGGCTCAGGGCACTTGGGGCTCAGGGCACTTGGGGCTCTGCCGGGGGAGGAGGGGGCAGAAGGGATGGGGTAGGGGAGGGTCCTTGGGCCGAAGGGGCAGAGCTGGGGGCTACCCTCCCTGAACAGGGGGCTCACGCACCACCCATGCATGCAGAAGAGTACAGAATATGCAATAGATCTGAAATCTACAATGTTGAAAAGATATTAACAAGTGGATTGGAGAGGAGAATGTTGCCCTGAAAAGCACAGAGTATCCACAGCAGATGTTGCCTATTCCAGTCTGAAATAAAATCCAGTTAAAAAGAACCGGTTATAAACTTTGCCAACTCATAATAACATCAGTAGTGTCATTTAAAACTCTTTTTCTGATCTTATTGCACTTTAATTATCTAATACTTTTTTACAAATGTTATCTTTTGGCTGCTTGTGTATCTGCATGTTTTATACACAAATCTAGCTTAAGTGAGCCATAAATGAGTGATTTAAATGAACACACCACAGTGGATTTACTCCTAAAGTTGACACTCAATCCTTAAGTCAGGTTGTTTTCTTTGTTTGCTATAGCTCTTGCAATGTGAAATTCTCATTTGCTGCTCTGTGGATTCAGAGAACACAGAATGAGCTGAGCCAAGGATGGCATGCATATTTGTCACTTGTCATAAAATGCTGAATGGGGTTACTTCATTTTGTTAAACTGCTAGTCCATTTCACTCGATTGGAGGCTAGTGTGACCCTGGCAGATCAGTCTGTAAGGCATTTTGGGTTCCTTTGGGACGAAGGTTACTACAATGTAAATATAAGATTGATATTGCAGTGAACAATCTTGCCGACCAGTAGGGGACAGGCTAGGTGACTTAACAGGTCAATAGGTCTTTCCCATTTCAAATTTTTGTGATTCTACAGCAACATATTAACCCTTTCCTTTCCAAATGACATAGTGAATAGTTATGAACAAGTCTGGGGACTTAACAGTTGGAAGTGACAGAGGAGGAGAATGATCTGGGGGTATTGGTTACTCACAGGTTGCCTATGAACTGCCAATGTGATGCGGCCATGAAAAAGGCTAATGCCGTCGTCCTAGGATGTATCAAGAGAGAGATTTCCAGTTGAGATTGGGAAGTGTTCTTACCATTGAACAAGGCATTGGTGAAACCTCATCTGGTATACTGGGTGCAATTCTGGTTTCATATGTTTAAGAAAGATGAAATCAGACTGGGACAGGTGCAGAGAAGGGCTACTAGGATGATTTGAGAAATTGAAAACCTATCTTATGAGAGGAGACTCAAAGAACTTGGCTTGATTAGCCTAACCAAACGAAGGCTGAGGGGAGCTATGATTGCTCTCTATATATACATCAGAGGGATAAATACCAGGGAGGGAGAGGAGTTATTTAAGTTAAGTCCAGTGTTGACACAAGAACAAATGGATATAAACTGGCCATCAAGAAGTTTAGGCTTGAAATAACATGAAGCTTTCTACCCATCAGAGGAATGTGGTTCTGGAACAGTCTCCCAGTGGCGGCAAAAAATCTAACTGGCTTCAAGACTGAGTTTGTGAAGTGTCTGGAGGGGATGGTAATAATGAGACTGCCTACAATGGCATGTAGCTGATCTGTGACTGCTAGTAGCAAATATCTCCAATGGCTGGAGATGGGGCATTGAGTTACTACAGAGAATTCTTTCCTGGGTGTCTGCCAGGTGAGTTTTGCCCACATGCTCAGGATCTAACTAATTGCCATATTTGGGGTCAGGAAGGAATTTTCCCTTGGGTCAGATTGGCAGAGACCCTGGGGGTTTTCACCTTCCTCTGCAGCGTGGGGCATGGGTCATTTGCAGGTATAAACTAGAGTAAATGGTGGATTCTCTGTAACTTGAAGCCTTTAAACCAGGGTGGATTTGATTTAAAACAATAACGTTATGTATTCTGGATATTTTTCTTCAACAGCAAACATAATATTTTAACAAAACAAGCATATGAATTTTTGAATTTAGTTAAACATTCAAGTTTTTTAAAATCAGGTTTGCTTTTGTTAAAATTATTTTTACCTAAAATAGTTAAATGAAATATTAAAAAAATTAAATCGACTATGTCAGCCAGGTCAACACGAGAAACTTAAAATATTGGATTCTGCAGCTAACTTAGTCGTCTTCACCTTCATTTTCCTGTTTGTTCTTAATCTGGAAAAGAAAAACAAGCTTTCCTGCTTTTTCAGGTCCCAAACGATTTCTCAGTTTGGAATGAATTAGTCCAAAGGAAGAAAATATTCTTTCTACACCAGCAGAAGAAGCTACTGCTGTTAAAAGTGAGATCATCATTTCAACAGTCTTTGAATCCAAGTGCTTAAGTGACTTCCACCAGTTAACTGGTGTGACTTTTTTTAAAACATCATCAGCAAACATATATTTCACTAATGGTTCATTCTTAGCTCTGAAGTTTATTACAGTTGGCATTATGGAGGGATGATTGCTGGATGTCCATGTCATAGCCAACTCCTCTTCTTCAGCAGTTAAGGTTTGACCCTGGTACCGAGTATTGAGAATATTTGCAAGAAAATGAGCTGGAGATAGTGCTTGTCCCATTCGTTTTTTTAAAGCTTGTAATTTAACTCTGTCATTGCATATTTCTCTTTTTTAAGATCTCACTCAGTTCCTTCCAAATTTCAACAGCGTCAGCAATAAAACAGCTATTTCCCTGCATTTTGTTCAAGGCTACAGAAATAGGCTTCAGGATACTCAGCATGTGTTCAACATTTCTCTTAAGCCCAATGTTGAGAACTTTGGCTGTGACAGTGTCATTTATTTTTTCATTATTTTGTTCACAAACTGTTATCAGATTAGGCCAGTTCTTGATATAGTGCTCAAAATAGTCCACTACTGAGTTCCATCGCACGTCTTGTGGGAGAGTTGGCTTGGTTCCTCCCACTTTTTTCAGAGCAGCTGCTGCAAAGTGGTTGTTACGGAAGTATTTTGCAATTTCAACAACGTTAGCCTTTATTTCTGGAACAGTGAAGTCTTTGGCTAGGAGATGCATCAAATGAACACTGCAACCGTATGTTATTAGCTTGGGACTCTCTTCTAAATTTCTTCTCATCTTGGATACATTTGCAGCATTGTCTGTGACTAACCTGCATACTAGACATTTGAATTTTTTTTCACAGTTTGTTATAGCTTTTACTGCTGGTACTTGTAAGCATTCTGCTGTGTGTGCATTTCCTGATGTATTAATTGTTTCTGTAAGGAAGACATTCCCTTCTTCTGTTGTCACACAAGCACATACAACAGGATCATTGTGGACATTGCTCGACCCATCAAGACTCAAGTTAACAATTTCACCCTCTAGACCTTTCGCACACTGCTCAATTTCTCTTTCATACACTTTATCCAGCAATTTGCCTGCGACATCTGCTCTGTTGGGTGGACTGTATCCTGGTCTTAATGACTGAACCATGTTAATGAAGTGTGGGTTCAACTTCTCAATCATATGGAAAGGAGAGTTTGTTGCATAAACAAACCGGGCAACTTTTTCATCAATTACCTCTTTTTGTAATCTACTGGTTCTTATCACAAATTTATCTATGGTTGTTTCTGGATGATGGAGATTTTTTTTCCTTTTTGCTACAGGCTATGTGACATACATGATGTGACTGAAACACTATCATTGGCAGATAACTCTGAAACTATAGAAAATGATGGTGATCTTGAAGGTGGATAGTCTTCAGAATCCTGTATGTTGAGGATGGATTCTGCTAAACAAAATAAGTCAATGCTGTTATTTAATTATTATTACCATACTGCTCATTTAGTATTATTCTTTGCATTCACTGACACTCACTACTACACCTCTACCCCGATATAACGCTGTCCTCGGGAGCCAAAAAATCTTACCGTGTTATAGGTGAAACCACGTTATATCGAACTTGCTTTGATCCGTCGAAGTGCGCAGCCCAGCCCCCTCGGAGCACTGCTTTACCGCATTATATCCAAATTTGTGTTATATCGGGGTAGAGGTGTATTTTAAAGGTGAAATTGTAAAAGGAAGATCTGTCTACTTCAGCTATTTATTTTTTATCACAACTGCATCTAAAATGATAGTACTATAGAGTAACAACTATATTTTTTGCTCAAACATGAGAATTCAAGAATAGTCCAGAAGGAAGACAGGCAGTCCTTAAGAAAGAAGTATGAAATAAAAAAGTTTACCAACCTGAAGATCCTGCATGTTCAGACATGTTCCTTTCATCATCTTCAACGCAGCTTCCTCCTGAGAAGGAATACTTCTCTTGATGTTGTTTCATTCGGGCAACCAGGCCTTGCATTTCTTTGTTGCACTGTTTGCATTTTGTACGCATGCCTGTCTTACCCACAGGTAGAGGAACTTCATTAAAATATTCCCAAACTGGGTTTCTTTTATGGCCTGTTGCCATTATAGGTTTTCCCTCCTAGTGAGAGAATGGTGTGGTAGATCTCAAATCAATGAAGGCTACACTCAGAAAGACCTCAAGACTTCTGGAATATGCTGCTCAAACAGTTTCACTTTTGTTTCAACTGCTTGCCCCTCCCTTCTCACACTTATCTCCAGATTTCTTCTCCTTGTCCAGATCTATTCCACCCTCGACAATGTTCTATTCATTGAACTTTTTGAAATGTTGCACTTTTAGAGAGAGGTAAGTGATTAACCCTGTGTACACAAATTTGCAGATGGACAATAGGGTTGAGGTCCATTATTTCTCACCTCTATATATTATTTATTTAAAAAGATTTTTGCTGTTAACAAGCATGTTATCTCTGGAGACACAAATCCACACTTTGAGAACTGCAAAACTGAGCATCTCTGATGGTATCTTCTAGACCAGAGGTGGGCAAACTACGGCAGCCTGCAGGACCCTCCTGCCTGGCCCCTGAGCTCCCGGCCCGGGAGGCTAGTCCCCGGCCCCTTCCCTGCTGTTCCCCTTCCCCTGCAGGCTCAGCGCACCGCACTGCCGGCACAATGCTCTGGGTGGCTGGGCAGCGCAGCTGCAGAGCCGCAGCCTGACCCGGTGCTCTGTGCTGCGCAGTGGCAAGGCTGGCTCCAGCCACAGCTGCGCCGCCAGCCACTAGTGCTCCAGGCAGCGTGGTAAGGGGGCAAGAAGCAGGGGGGGTTGGATAGAGGGCAGGGGAGTTTGGGGTGGTGGTCAGGGGGCGGGAGTGTGGATAGAGGTCGGGGCGGTCAGAGGGTGGGGAACGGTGGGGTTGAATGGGTGCAGGTGTCTCGGATGGCAGTCAGGAAGCATGGGGGGTTGGATGGGGCAGTCAGGGGCAGGAGTTCCGGGGGTGGTCAGGGAGAAGGGGTGGGTGGATGGGGCAGAGGTTCCGGGGCGAGGGGGGCACTCAGGAATGACAGGAGGGGTTGGATGGGGGCAGCAGGGGGCAGTCAGCGGTGAGGGTTCCGGGGCCGGTCAGGGGACAGGGAGCGGGGTGTGTGTGTGTGTGGATGGGGCAGTGGTCCTGGGGCGGCTATCAGGGAACCGGGGGGGTTAGATGGGGCAGGAGTCCAGAGGGGGGCCATCTGGGGGCAAGAAGCAGGAGGGAGATTCCGAAACCCGATGTGGCCCTCAGGCCCAAAAGTTTGCCCGCCCCTGTTCTAGACTGAGCACTGAGTCCCATTGGGTAGATAGAAAGATTAACCTAAATAATCTATACAGAAGCCCCTGGAACCCCCTTAAGATTGGGTCCCTAATCCATGAACTATTGGAACTCATTTACAAAACTTTTCTTAAACATTACATGAATATACTGTCTCATACTATAGAATTAGAATTTATAATCCCTGTTACATTATAGCTCAGATATCTCATTATGGATCTTAATTAAAACTATCTAAAGACAGTTTTTTTCCTCAAAAAGCATTTTATCAAAAAAATCAGATTTAAATCAAAAAAATCCGATTTTTTTTATTTAAAAAAAGTGTCATTGATTTTTATTCCACGATTTTGAGGACTTCAGTAACTCAGCCAGAGGTTAGGGGTCTATTACAGGAGGGAAAGGGGGGTTTCTGTGGCCTGCGATGTGCAGGAGGTCAGACTAGATGATCACGTTGGTCCCTTCTGGCCTTAAAGTCTATGAATCTGTGAGACTTTGCAGCCAATGTCCAATGTCACTGGACCTACAACTTTGCTTACATAGGCCACGGGGACCCCTCTCCAAGGAGCTGTTACTATGGATAGTGTCAGTGCATAGTTAACAGTACTCAGTGCATGGATAAGCTATATGTTATCCAGCTTTTTGCACAGTACTATGTTTGGTTTTGCACGGTGATTCAGTTCACTGTAATGGCTCCATTACCGTGTTTGCAGTCACAGCTCAGACAAAGTGAGAAGTATGAAATCATTATGATGATAAAAGGCAAACTCACACTGGGTCTCTTTGTTTATTGTGAATTAATTTGAGACTCAAGTGACAGACCCAGACATTGAAGTTCTCTTTATCCACAGACATGTTTAACAGCAGTGTGAGCTTCCTGCACAGCATCCACATACAGCAGCCTGTCCCAAGCCCAGCAACGAGGGCCTGCCTCTAGGAGAAGTTCATTCTCCATGGCTAGTTCAGTCCTTGGCCTCTGCTGAGACTCTCCCCAAGGAGGTATTTACAACCGGTTGTGGCGTGGATACTTGTCATCTAGGAATGGGCTGAGCCCCGCCAGCTCAGTTTAGAAAGATCCATCAACAGGGTTAGCCAAACATTTTTTTTTTTTTTTGGCTGAAGAAATCAAGCTGCAGAAGCTGTGAGAACAGGCTCGCTCTCACAATGGGCGATGCTTCCTGGTGCCAGACAGGCCAGCAATATATAGCCACAGTGCGGAAGCCATGCACTGTAAAGCCTGGCGGGGGAAGACCTGCACTTCCGATTTTTAAACTTTTGCCATGGGAAATGAATCATTGAGTCATAGATTTTAAGTCCAGAAGGAATCACCTAGACTGACCTCCTGTATATCACATTTTACATTTTACCCAGTTACCCTGATACTGAGTCCAATAACTTATATCTTCCAGAAAAGTTGGATTGGCGAATCCCCCACTTCCCTGGAGAGTTTGTTCTAATGGCTAATTTCCCTCCCTGTTAGAAATGTGGGCCTTATTCTCATTGGGATTGGTCTGACTTCAGCTTCCAGCCATTGGTTCTTGTTCTGCCTTTCTCTGCTAGATTAAAGAGACCTTTACTATCCAGTATTTTCTCCCTGTGAAGGTATTGGTACACCATAATCAAGTCACTTCTTGATTTTTTTATTAAGCTGAAAAGATGGAGCTTTTTAAGTCTTTCATTATCAGGCATTTTCTCCAGCCCTCGAATAATTTTAGTGGTTCTTTTTTGCACCTTTTCCAATTTTTCAACATCCTTTTTAAGATTTGGACACCAGAACTGGATGCATAATCCAGTATTGGTCTCACCTAAGCCGTATGCAGAGGTAAAACCACCTCCCTACTGCTACTCTCCTGTTTATACATCCAAGCATCACATTAGCCGTTTTTGCCACAGCGCCACTCATTTTTAGTTCCTCATCCACTATGACTCCTAAATCTTCCCAGTCACTGCTTGCCAGGATACAGGCCCTCCTCTTGTAGTTATGGCCTGCATTCTTTGCTCTCAGATGTATGGTCGTGCATGACTGGATGGCTTGGAGGACTTTTAATGGACTCTACAACTTTTCTTTGCTAGGTCAGTGGTGCATATCCAGCCTCTATCAACAATGTGACTATCTGACGGCTGTTTGGTGGCTTATGTAAACTCTGTTGATGGTCTCAGTCCAGTTCCTAGTGGAGAGTAAATGCATATTCACAAAGCAGACTGTGTTACAAAAAGCTGCCATGTCATTTAGCTGAAAGTCTCCCCTGCTGGCAGGCTTAGCAGAGAGGCCACAGAGCCTGGACAGGAAGGACATTGGGTGCCGCTCAGCTGTACCTGAGAGAAGCTTGCAGAGTGCTGCCTGTATTAAATGCTGTGTTCAAGGGTGTCTGCTGAGCACTTGACTCCCAAAGTACAGGGGGATGGGGAGAAAACTTTTTTCAGAACCTAAGAGGTTAAAATTTTGCATTTCTGTAGCAACGGAAAAATACTATAAACCTACTGCTCTCATCACCTCACAGTGACATAGTGAGTCTCCACACAATAAGATTTGAAATCATGTTTCCCAGGGGAGGAAATTGAGGCACAGCCAAGTGATTCGCCCAAGGTCATGGAATGAATCGTTGTCGGAGCTTTAACCAGAAGACCTTCCTCCCAGGAACAGATGTTTTTATGATTTTTTCCCATTTCAAAGGGAGCAGTTTTGCAGAGGGATGTAAACATCCCCCGGCCAGGATGAGAACAAAACTGTTAGAATCTTGTATTACAGATCCCCAGACCATGCAAAACTCATGGCGTTTTTGTTATAAACTTGGCGTTTTTGTTATAAACTCAAAACTCAGTCTAAATTATGCCAAAAAATTGCTGTAGTGCATGAATCTTTTGAGGGACTTTGGGCAGTGTATGATTCCTACCTGAAATGGGTGAAACACAGCAGTTGTTGCTGAGTTTTACTGTGGGTTTTTAGGACCATTTCAATTCAAAACTCAAAGCAAAGTCTGAGGAGTGTGGATCAGTGGGAATTGGAATCAAAGAGGAAGTTCCTATAAACCATTGTGGCTTCTGCACTCTCTAACTGCACCTAGACTGTAGCTGTGGTTCCAGGTGTATATTTATTATGTGGATACTTGTCCATTAAGACATGTATTGAAAATACGAGTTCATTTCACCCTGAGCCAATGCTGAGGGGGGCACATCTACCCATGGCTGGAGGGAGGAGGCGTGTGAGAGACGTCAGGGCATGGGGCTGGAGGGAGCAGGTGCATGAGAGACTTCAGGATGCAGGGCCGGAGGAAGCATGTGTGTGAGAGACATCAGAGCTCAGGGCTGGAGGGAGTAGGTGTTTTTCTGATGTCGGGGCACGGGGCTGGAGGGAGCAGGTGCGTGAGAGACGTTGGGACACAGGGCTGGAGGGAGAAGGGGCATGAAACACGTCGGGATGCGGAGCTGGAGGGAGGAGATGCGTGAGAAACATCGGGGCACGGGGCTGGAGGGAGCAGGTGTGTGAGAGATGTTGGGGCACGGGGCTGGAGGGAGCAGGCACATGAGAGACATCGAGTCTCGGGGCCGGAGGGATCAAGTGCGTGATAGATGTCGGAACGTGGAGCCGGAGGGAGTAGGCATGTGAGACACGTCGGGAGGCAGTGCCAGAGGGAGCGGGCATGTGAGAGACGTCGGGACGTGCAGCCAAAGGGATCAGGCGCCTGAGAGATGTTGGGACACAGGGCCGGACGGATCAGGCATGTGAAAGACTGAAAGACGTTGGGGCGCAAGACTGAAGGGAGCAGGCACGTGAGAGACATCAGGGTGTGGGGCTGGAGGGAACAGGTGTGTGAGAGACATTGGAGCACAGAGCTAGAAGCAGCAGGCGTGTGAGAGAGGTCAGGGCGCAGGGCTGGGGGGAGCAGCCCTGTGTGAGAGACTGGGCACGGGGCTGGAGGGAGCAGATGCGTGAGAGATGTCAGGGCACGGGGCCAGAGGGAGTAGACGTGTGTGAGAGACATTGGGGCTGAGGGCCCGAGGGAGCAGGCCACTGTGAGAGATGTCAGGAAGCAGGGCTGGAGGGATCAGGCATGTGAGAGACATCGGGATGTGGAGCTGGAGGGAGCAGGTATGTGAGAGATGTCATGTCTGAGGGCCCAGAGGTGCACGCACCTGTGAGAGATGTCTGGATGCAGTGCCGGAGGGAGAAGGCGTGTGAGGGAAGTCGGGGCGTGGGACCGGAGGGAGCAGGTGTGTGAGAGACATTGGGGTGCAGGGATAGAGGGAGCAGGCATGTGAGAGACATCAGGGCTAGGGGCCGGAGGGAGCAGGCACTTGAGAGATGTCAGGGCGTGGAGTTAGCGGGAGCAGGCGCGTGAGAGACGTTAGGGCTAGGGGCCAGAGGGAGCAGGTATGTGAGAGACATTGGGGTGAGGGGCCGGAGGGAGCAGGCATGTGAGAGACATTGGGGCCTGGAGCTTGAGGGAGCAGGTGCATGAGAGACGTTGGGGTGCGGAACTGGAAGGAGCAGGCATGTGAGAGAGGTCAGGGTGTGGGGCTGGGGGGAGCAGGCACGCGTGAGAGATGTCGGGGCATTGGGCCGGAGGAAGCTGACGTGTTTGAGAGACATTGGGGCACAGGGCCGGAGGGGGCCAGCACGTGAGACACGTTGGGTCCCTGAGGGCCCAAAGGAGCGTGCACCTGCGAGAGACGTCTGGACACAGGGCTGGAGGGATCAGGCCTGTGAGAGACATCGGGGCATGCAGCCGGATGGAGAAGGCGCATGAGAGACATCAGGGCATGGGGCCGGAGGGAGCAGAGGTGTGCGAAAGACGTCGGGGCCGAGGGCCTGAGAGAGCAGGCCCCTGTGAGAGACGTATGGAGGCAGGGCTGGAGGGATCAGGTAAGAGACTTCGGAACCCAGAGCTGGAGGGAGCCAGTGTGTGAGAGCTGTTGGGATGCGGAGCTGGAGGGAGGAGGCATGTGAGAGAGGTCGGGGCACGGGGCCAGAGGGAGAAGGCGCGTGAGAGACATCGGGGGCACAGGGCTGGAGGGAGGAAGCATGTGAGAGAGGTCGCGGCATGGGGCTTGAGGGAGCGGGCGTGTGAGAGATGTCGGGGTGCGGAGCTGGAGGGAGAAAATGTGTTAGAGAGGTTGGGAGGTGGAGCTGGAGGGAGGAGGCACGTGAGAGACTTCGAGACTCAGGGCTGGAGGGAGCAGGCGCATGAGAGACGTCGAGGCGCAAGGCCAGAGGGAGCAGGCACTTGAGAGACGGGTCGTGGAACTGGAAGGAGCAGGCACGTGAGACACATCAGGGCGCAGGGCTGGAGGGAACAGGCATCTGAGAGACGTCAGGATGCAGAGCTACAGTGAGTAGGCGCGTGAGAGACGTCAGAGTGCATGGCCAGAGGGAGCAGGCGTGAGAGAGTCATTGGGCACAGGACTGTAGGAAGCAGGGATGTGAGAGACTTTGAGGGTCTGGGCTGGAGGGAGCAGCCGTGTGAGAGACTTTTGGGCGCGGGTCCGGAAGGAGCAGATGTGTGAGAGACGTCGGGGCGCGGAGCTGGAGGGATCAGTTGCATGAGATGTCAGGGCACGGAGCTGAAGGAAGTGAGTACATTAGAGACGTCGGGGCCCAGATCTGGAACAGCAGGTTCGTGAGAGACGTCAGGGCTCAGGGCTGGAGGGAGCAGGCACATGTGAGATGTCATGGCGCAGATTTGGAAGGAGCAGGTGCATGAGAGATGTCAGAGCACTGGTCTGGAGGGAGCAGGTGCATGAGAGTCGTCAGGGTGTGGGGCCGGAGGGAGCAGGCATGGGAGAGACATTGGAACACGGGGCTGGAGGGAGAAGGCTCATCAGAAACATCAGGGCACAGGGCCGTAGGGAGCAGGCATGCCAGAAATGTCGGGGCACGGGGCCGGAGGGAGCAGGCGTGTGAGATGTCGGGACGTGGAGCTAGAGGGAGTAGGCGTGTGAGAGACATCGGAGTGTGGGGCCAGAGGGAGCAGGTGTGAGAGAAACATTGGGCACAGGGCTGGAGGAAGGAGGCATGTGAGAGACTTCGGGGGTCTGGGCTGGAGGGAGTAGGTGTGTGAGAGACTTTGGGGAACAGAACTGGAGGGATCAGGTGTGTTAGAGATATCAGGGCACGGAGCTTTAGGAAGTAAGCACGTGAGAGACAAGCCCAGATCCGGAGCAGCAGGTTCATGAGAGTCGTCAGGACTCAGGGCCAAAGGGAGCAGGCGCATGTGAGATGTCGCGGCGCGTGGCTGGAGGGAGCAGGCGTGTGAAAGACGTTGGGGCGCAGGGCTGGAGGTAGCAGGAGCGTGAGAGATGTCACAGCACAGATTTGGAGGGAGCAGCTGCATGAGAGAAGTCGGGTCGCAGAGCTGGAGGGAGCAGGCATATGAGAGACATTGGAGCTTGGGGCTGGAGGGAGCAGGCGCGTAACAAATGTCGGGGCGTGGGGCGGAGGAAGCAGATGTGTGAGAGACACTGGGACGCGGGGCTGGAGGAATGAGGGCACATGAGAGATGTCAGTACACAGAGCATGAGGGAGCAGGCCTGTGAGAGATTTTGGGGTGCGGGCTGAAGGGAGGAGGCCTGTGAGAGACATCGAGGTGCAGAGCTGGAAGGAGCAGGTGCATGAGAAATGTCAGGACATGGGGCCGGAGGGAGCAGGCATGTGAGAGACATTGGGCACAGGGCTGGCGGAAGCAGTTGTAACGATGCTGCCTCTGGCGGGACACAACTGAGAGTATCAATTCAGGACAAATTGCTTAGAACAGGGCAGTTGCAGCCCAAGGCTGGGTTTCCTTTACTATGAAGGGACACCAAACCAGCCAAACAGAGAGGAATTCGGTCTCACCCCACTGGCTAACCATCAGTCTAGCAATTCCCTCAGACACTCCAGTTTCCCAGTATCACCACCAGCGCCACTCCTTATGGGGATAAATGGTTATGAAAACCAATACCCCGGTAAAAAGAAAAGAGGTTCTCCTGATCCCAAAGGACCAAGCCCCAGACCCAGGTCAATATACAAGTTAGATACAAATCACGCTGTTGCCAAACCTTTAGAATCTAAAATCTAAAGGTTTATTCATAAAAAGAAAGAAATATAGATGAGAGTTCAAATTGCCATTACCATATGTAATTGATTCCATTTAACCAAAGTTCTTGGTTCAGGCTTGTAGCAGTGATGGAATAAACTGGAGGTTCAAATCAAGTCTCGAGTACAGCCACAGCTGGGATCGATCATTCAGTCCTTTGTTCAGAGCTTCAGTTTGTAGCAAAGTTCCTCCAGAGGTAAGACACAGGATTGAAGACAAAATTGAGGGGTTTCCAGCGCCTTTTATATCCTCTGCCATGTGGAAGGACCCCTTTGTTCTTACTTCGGAAAATCACAGCAGCAAGGTGGAGTTTGGAGTCACATGGGCAAGAACTGAGGCTCTTTACAGGTAGAGCAGCCATTGCTCATATGCTACCTTGCAGGTTCCCAGGGAGGCTCCTCATATGTGTATTGGAGTCTTCCAAGATTCATTGTCAGTTAAGTGTTTCTTGATTGGGCACTTCATCTGAAGAGTCCCTTCTCAAGAAGCTTGTCAAATGCTTCACTGGTGCTGCTTAGAATCAAACACATTGAGATACAAGTACATAGCTAATATTCATAATTTCAAATACAAAAATGATACACACATACAGGCAGCATAATCATAACCAGCAAATTACAACCTTTTCAAAGACACCTTGACTTCCTTTGTACAAGATTTGGTGCAACTATAGGATCTTGGTTGCAACAATGATTTATACAGTCCTAGTTCATGTCAATAACGTCACAGCCTGCTCCCTCAGACCTCACACCCCAACGTCTCTCATGCACCTGATTCCTCCAGCCCCGCGTCCCGACATCTTTCACACACCTGCTTCCTGTGCCTCACGCCCTGAGGTCTTTCAAGCAGCTGATCCCTCTGGGCCCGAGCCCTGATGCCTCTCACGAACCTGCTGCTCTGGATCTGGGCCCTGACACCTCTCCCGTGCTTGCATCCTATAGCTCCATGCCCTGACATCTCTCATATGCCTGCTCCCTCCAGCCCTGTGCCCAATATCTCACTCACGCCTGCTCCCTCTAGCCCCACACCCCGACGTCTCTCACACGCCTGCTCCCTCTAGCCTCATACCCTGACATCTATCATGCGCCTGCTCCCTCCAGCCCTGCGCTCTGATGTCACTCACACACCTGCTCCCTCCGGCCCCGAGCACCGAGGTCTCTCATGCACCTGCTCCCTCCTGCCCCGTGCCCCAATATCCCACAGGTCTGCTCCCTCTGGCCCCATGCCCCAATGTGTCTCACGTGCCTGCTCCCTCCGGCTCCGGGGCTCCGACGTCTCTCATGTGCCTGCTCCTCCAAATTCTCCCTGTGACATCTTACACGTGCCTGCTGCTCCGGATCCTCGCCACGACATCTCTCACACACCTGATCCCTCTGTCCCCGCATCCTGACGTCTCTCACGTGCCTGCTTCCTCCAGCCCGGTGCCCAATGTCTCCCTCATGCCTGCTCCCTCCGGCCCCACACCCCAACGTCTCTCACGCACCTACTCCCTCTAGCGCCACGTCCTGATGTCTTTCCCATGCCAGCTGCCTTTGGCCTCATGCCCCGATGTTTCTCACGCACTTGCTCCCTTCAGGCCCGCGCTCCGATGTCTCTCACATGCCTGTTCCCTCCAAGCCCGAGCCCCGAGGTCTCTCATGCACCTACTTCCTCCAGCCCTGCACCCCGACATCTTTCACATGCCTGCTCCATCGGACCCTGCGCCCCGATGTCTCGCATGTGCCTGCTCCCTCCAGTTCCGCATCCCAACATTTCTAATGCACCAGCTTCCTCCGGCCCCTCTATGACGTTATAGACATGAACTGTATCCATATAGATCAAGGTCCTATAATTGCACCAATCTTGTACAAAAGAGTCAAGTAAGGTGTCTATGAAAAGGTTATGATTTGCTGGTTATGATTATGCTATCTGTATGCATGTATCCTTTTTGTATTTAAAGTTATAAGTATTGGCATTATACTTGTTTCAAATGTTGGCTCCTGGGGTAACAACCACAAAGTAATCAACCAGATATGCCATGTAAGATATCTGCAAAAATATTATAATTTGCCAGATACGATTGTCTATATTTCAAACTTGTGCTATGCTTCTGGGTGACAGCCCAGACAGTTTGGCATCAGCACTGCCTAGCCTGCTTAATGGCCCATTAAGGTCCATCAGGTATATAACTGACCACTTGAGAGAAGGCAGATACACCTTATGACTCAGCAAGGCATGCAGGGACATGCCTGTGGAGAGAACTCTAAGGCATCAAAGCCATGCGCTGGGCAGCTTGTGTTTGAAACAAAGGAAGCACAGGCCGCATGGCAAGAGACTATAAAAGGCAGCTGCATCTTCTCCACTTTGTCTTCAGTCCTGCTTCTTATCTCTGGAGGAACTTTGCTACAAACTGAAGCTCTGAACAATGGACTGAATGACCCATTCAAGCTGTGGATGTACTCCAGAGACTTAACTTAAGCCAGCAGTTTATTCCATCACTGCAACAAGCCTGAACCAAGAACTTTGCCATTACTGTATGTAATTGATTTCATTTAACCAATTTTAACTCTCATCTATATTTCTTTCTTTTTATGAATAAACCTTTAGATTTTAGATTCTAAAGGATTGGCAACAGCGTGATTTGTGGGTAAGATCTAATTGGTATATTGACCTATATTGTGTCTCACACACACCTACCTGCTCCCTCCGGCCCCATGCTCTGACGTCTCTCACATGCCTGCTCCCTCCAGCTCCACAACCCGAGGTCCCTATGCACCTGCTCCTCCAGCCCAGTGCCCCGACATCTCTTATGCACCTGCTCCCTCCAGCTCCGCGTCTCGACATCTCTAACGTGCCTGCTCCCTCCAGCCCTGCGTCCTGATGTCTTTCGTGAGCCTGCTCCCTCCAGCCCCGTGCCATGACGTCTCACATGCATCTGCTCCCTTCGGCCCCAAGCCCTGACGTCTCTCACGAGCCTCCTGCTCCAGATCTGGGCCCAGACATCTCTCACACAACTGATACCTCCAGCTCCGCGCCCCAATGTCTCTCCCATGCCTGGTCCTTCCAGCCCAGACCCCCGACGTCTCTCACATTCCTGCTTCCTCCAGCCCTGTGCCCAATGTTTCTCACACCTGCTCCCTCCGGCCCCACACCCCAACATCTCTCACATGCCTACTCCCTCTAGCTCCATGTCCCGATGTCTCTCACACGCCTGCTCCCTCCATAAGAACAGCCGTACTGGGTCAGACCAAAGGTCCATCTAGCCCAGTATCCTGTCTCCCAACAGTGGCCAATGCCAGGTGCCCCAGAAGGAGTGAACCTAACAGGTAATGATCAAGTGATCTCTCTCCTGCCATCCATCTCCACCCTCTGACAAACAGAGTCTAGGGACACCATTCCTTACTCATCCTGGCTAATAGCCATTAATGGACTTAACCTCCATGAATTTATCCAGTTCTCTTTTAAACCCTGTTATAGTCCTAGCCTTCACGACCTTCTCAGGTAAAGAGTTCCACAAGTTGACTGTGTGCTTTGTGAAGAAGAACTTACCTTTTATTTGTTTTAAACCTGCTGCCTATTAATTTCATTTGGTGACCTCTAGTTCTTGTATTATGGGAATAAGAAAATAACTTTTCCTTATCTACTTTCTCCACATCACTCATGATTTTATATACCTCTATCATATCCCCCTTAGTCTCCTCTTTTCCAAGCTGAAAAGTCCTAGCCTCTTTAATCTCTCCTCATATGGGACCCATTCCAAACCCCTAATCATTTTAGTTGCCCTTCTCTGAACCTTTTCTAGTGCCAGTATATCTTTTTTGAGATGAGGAGACCACATCTGTACGCAATATTCAAGATGTGGGCATACCATCGATTTATATAAGGGCAATAATATATTCTCTGTCTTATTCTCTATCCCCTTTTTAATGATTCCTAACATCCTGTTTACTTTTTTGACCGCCTCTGCACACTGCGTGGACATCTTCAGAGAACTATCCACGATGGCGCCAAGATCTTTTTCCTGATTTGTTATAGCTAAATTAACCCCCATCATATTGTATATATAGTTGGGGTTATTTTTTCCAATGTGCATTACTTTACATTTATCCACATTAAATTTCATTTGCCATTTTGTTGCCCAATCACTTAGTTTTGTGAGAGCCCTAAGCCCCGATGTTTCTGATGCGCCTGCTCCCTCCGGCCCCTTGCCCCAATGTTTCTCACATGCGCCAACTCTCTCTGGCGCCGTGCGCTGGCATCTCTCACACACCTGCTCCCTCCGTCCCTGAGCCCCGACGTCTCTCACGTGCCTACTCCCTCCAGCTCCACGCCCTGACATCTCTCACATGCCAGTTCCTCCTGCCCCACACCCCGAGGTCTCTTGCATGCACATGCTCCCTCCAGCCCTGTGCCCCAACACTCTCACACACTTTCTCCCTCCAGCCTCGCTCCCCGATGTGTCTCACGTGCCTGCTCCCTCCAAATATGCGCTGTGACATCCCACACATGCCTGCTCCCTCCACTCCATGTCCTGATGTCTCTCTCATGCACCTGCTCCCTCCAGCCCCCCGTCCCGACATCTCTCACACACCTGATCCCTCCAACCCCGTGTCCTGACTTCTCTCACATGCCTGCTGTGATGTTATTGACATAAACTGTGACCGTATAGATCATTGTTGCAACCACTGTTATATATTTGCAGCAAATATTATACAAAGGTTGTTGTGTGAGGTGTCTGTAACAAGGTTATGATTTGCTGGTTATGATTATGCTGTCTGTATGGGTGTATCATTTTTGTATTTGAAGTTATGAATATGGGCTATGTAGAATCATAGAATATCAGGGTTGGAAGGGACCGCAGGAGGTCATCTAGTCCAATCCCCTGCTCAAAGCAGGACCAATTCCCAACTAAATCATCCCAGCCAGGGCTTTGTCAAGCCTTAAAAACCTCTAAGGAAGGAGATTCCACCACCTCTCTAGGTAACCCATTCCAGTGCTTCATCACCCTCCTAGTGAAATTTTTTTTCCTAATATCCAACCTAAACCTCCCCCACTGCAACTTGAGACCATTACTCCTTGTTCTGACATCTGCCACCACTGAGAAGAGCTGAGCTCCATCCTCTTTGGAACCACCTTTCAGGTAGTTGAAAGCAGCTATCAAAATCCCCCCTCATTCTTCTCTTCTGCAGACTAAACAAGCCCAGTTCCCTCAGCCTCTCCTCATAAGTCATGTGCTCCAGCCCCCTAATCATTTTTGTTGCTCTCCGCTGGACTCTTTCTAATTTTTCCACATCCTTCTTGTAGTGTGGGGCCCAAAACTGGACACAGTACTCCAATACCGAATAGAGGGGAATGATCACGTCCCTCGATCTGCTGGCAGTGTCCCTATTTATACAGCCCTGGGAGGGGGAGTGAAACTGCTACTCCTCTCTGGGGAAGAGAATAGCATGGCAGAATCATTTTAGATTCTAAAGGATTGGCAACAGTGTGATTTGTGGGTAAGATCTAACTGGTATGTTGACCTGGGTCTGGGGCTTGGTCCTTTGGGATCGGGAGAACCTTTTTTCTTTTACTGGGGTATTGGTTTTCATAACCATTCATCCCCATAAGGAGCGGCGCTGGTGGTGATACTGAGAAACTGGATTGTCCGAGGGAATTGCTTGTATGACTTCTGGTTAGCCAGTGGGGTAAAACCAAAGTCCTCTCTGGCTGGTTTGGTGTGCCTTAGTAGTGAAGAAACCCCAGCCTTAGGCTGCAACTGCCCTCCTCTAAGCAATTTGTCCCAAATTGATACTCTCAGTAGTGTCCCTCCAGAGGCCGCTTCGTTACAGTGGCATAGTCACATGATCCACAGAACCAGCTCAATTAAGCTTTGGATCAGAACCCCACGCTATCCAAATTTGAATTTTAGGAATGAGAGTTTGTTGGGTTAAAAATCAGTGACCATGAGCCAAAAAGCATCAGCAGAAACAATGATATTTCAGGCCCTGAGAGACAGCCTGCAATTTGAACATAATCAAAAATTGGCAGAAATTCGAATGAGAGAAAAGAAAGCCTTGGCCCAGTTGGAAAAAAAAGTGTATGGGGGCGTATGGAACTGCTGGTTGCTGAGGAGAGGGATCGCCAGATGCAACAAGAAATTGCCAGACTTAAGCTCCAAGTCAAAAAAGCAATGGAAGAACAGCAGAAACTGTATCGTCTTAAAAGTCCAATTTATAACAACGTTGGTATGTCGTATTACTCTGAACAGTTGTCTGTTTAACCAGTTTTGCTATGGCCAAGGAGAGGATGATTGAAACCTGGGCAAGGTGGCAAATAGCTGTTTGTCTGTGAATGAAGTTTCTGAATGTCTGTCTAATGTCTCAGAAGTGAATCTGGAATTAGATCAAGCACAGTGTGACATGTTGGATCACAGAACCCCCCTTGGGAACTGGCAGCTGATGTGCCAAGACTACTTCTGCCCCTGCTTTCCCTGCCAGCTCGGGACCCCAGCACCCTGTCTTGCTGAGCCAGACACGCCCGTCTGCTCCATCACAGACCCAGGGTCTGAATTACTTGCCCCAAAGCTGCAGGTTTACCTGAAAGCAGCTTACAGAAGTGTTCTTGTCTTTAAGACTCAGATGCCCAACTCCCAATAGGGTCTAAACCCAAATAAATCCGTTTTACCCTGTATAAAGCTTATACAGAGTAAACTCATAAATTGTTCGCCCTCTATAACACTGATAGAGAGATATACATGGCTGTTTGCCCCCCCCAGGTATTCATACATACTCGGGGTTAATTAATAAGTAAAAAGTGATTTTATTAAATACAGAAAGTAGGATTTAAGTGGCTCCAAGTAGTAACAGACAGAACAAAGTGAATTACCAAGCAAAATAAAATAAAACATGCAAATCTAAGCCTAATACACTAATACAATTGAGTACAGATAAAATCTCACCCTGAGAGATGTTTCAATAAGTTTCTTTCACAGACTGGACGCCTTCCTAGTCTGGGCACAGTCCTTTCCCCTGGTACAGCCCTTGTTCCAGCTCAGGTGGTAGCTAGGGGATTCCTCATGATGGCTGCCCACCTTGTTCTGTTCCACCCATTTATATATCTTTTGCAGAAGGCAGGAATCCTTTGTCCCTCTCTGGGTTCCCACCCCCTCCTCTTCAATGGAAAAGTACCAGGTTAAAGATGGATTCCAGTTCAGGTGACATGATCACATAGAATCATAGAATATCAGGGTTGGAAGGGACCTCAGTAGGTCATCTAGTCCAACCCCCTCCTCAAAGCAGGACCAATTCCCAACTAAATCATCCCAGCGAGGGCTTTGTCAAGCCTGACCTTAAAAACCTCTAAGGAAGGAGATTCCACCACCTCCCTAGATAACCCATTCCAGTGCTTCACCACCCTTCTAGTGAAAAAGTTTTTCCTAATATCCAACCTAAACCTCCCACACTGCAACTTTAGACCATTACTCCTTGTTCTGTCATCTGCTACCAGTAAGAACAGCTGAGCTCCATACTCTTTGGAACCCCCTTTCAGGTAGTTAAAAGCAGCTATCAAATCCACCCCCCATTCTTCTCTTCTGCAGACTAAATAATCCCAGTTCCCTCAGCTTCTCCTCATAAATCATGTGCTCCAGCCCCCTAATCATTTTTGTTGCCCTCTGCTGGACTCTTTCCAATTTTTCCACATCCTTTTTGTAGTATGGGGCCCAAAACTGGACACAATACTCCAGATGAGGCCTCACCAATGTCGAATAGAGGGGAATGATCACGTCCCTCGATCTGCTGGCAATGCCCCTACTTATACAGCCCCAAATGCCGTTAGCCTTCTTGGCAACAAGGGCACACGGTTGACTCATATCCAGCTTCTCGTACCCTGTAACCCCTAGGTCCTTTTCTGCAGAACTCCTGCCTAACCATTCGGTCTCTAGTCTGTAGCAGTGCATAGGATTCTTCCATCCTAAGTGCAAGACTCTGCACTTGTCCTTGTTGAACCTCATGAGGTTTCTTTTGGCCCAATCTTCTAATTTGTCTAGGTTCCTCTGTATCCTATTCCTACCCTCCAGCATATCTACCACTCCTCCCAGTTGAGTGTCATCTGCAAACTTGCTGAGAGTGCAGTCCACGCCATCCTCCAGATCATTAATGAAGATATTGAACAAAACCAGCCCCAGGACCGACCCTTGGGGCACTCTGCTTGATACCGGCTGCCAACTAGACATGGAACCATTGATCACTACCCGTTGAACCCAATGATCTAGCCAGCTTTCTATCCACCTTATAGTCCATTCATCCAGGCCATACTTCTTTAACTTGCTGGCAAGAATACTGTGGGAGACTGTATCAAAAGCTTTGCTAAAGTCAAGGAATAACACATCCACTGCTTTCCCCTCATCCACAGACCCAGTTATCTCCTCATAGAAGGCAATTAGGTTAGTCAGGCATGACTTGCCCTTGGTGAATCCATGCTGACTGTTCCTGATCACTTCCCCTCCTCTACATGCTTCAGAATTGATTCCTTGATGATCTGCTCCATGATTTTTCCAGGGACTGAGGTGAGGCTAACTGGCCTGTAGTTCCCCAGATCCTCCTCCTTCCCTTTTTTAAAGATGGGCACTACATTAGCCTTTTTCCAGTCATCCGGGACCTCCCCCGATCACCATGAGTTTTCAAAGATAATGGCCAATGGCTCTGCAATCACATCCGCCAACTCCTTTAGCACCCTCAGATGCAGCACATCTGGCCCCATGGACTTGTGCTCGTCCAGTTTTTCTAAATAGTCCCGAACCACTTCTTTCTCCACAGAGGGCTGGTCACCTCCTCCCCATGCCGTGCTGCCCAGTGCAGCAGTTTTGGAGCTGACCTTGTTTGTGAAGACAGAGGCAAAAAAAGCTTGAGTACATTAGCTTTTTCCACATCCTCTGTCACTAGGTTGCCTCCCTCATTCAGTAAGGGGCCCATACTTTCCTTGACTTTCTTCTTCTTGCTGACATACCTGAAGAAACCCTTCTTGCTACTCTTGACATCTCTTGCTAGCTGCAACTGCAAGTGTGGTTTGGCCTTCCCGATTTCACTCCTGCATGCCTGAGCAATATTTTTATACTCCTCCCTGGTCATTTGTCCAATCTTCCACTTCTTGTAAGTTTCTTTTTTGCGTTTAAGATCAGCAAGGATTTCCACTGTTAAGCCAAGCTGGTCGCCTGCCATACTTACTATTCTTTCTACACATTGGGATGTTTTTTTCCGTCACCCTCAATAAGGATTCTTTTAAAATACAGCCAGCTCTCTTGGACTCCTTTCCCCCTCATGTTATTCTCCCAGGGTATCCTGCCCATCAGTTCCCTGAGGGAGTCAAAGTCTGCTTTTCTGAAGTCCAGGGTCCATATTCTGCTGCTTTCCTTTCTTCCTTGTGTCAGGATCCTGAACTCAACCATCTCATGGTCACTGCCTTCCAGGTTCCCATCCACTTTTGCTTCCCCTACTAATTCTTCCCAGTTTGTGAGCAGCAGGTCTAGAAGAGTTACTGTTACTGTAAGAAGAACAGGAGTACTTGTGGCACCTTAGAGACTAACAAATTTATTAGAGCATAAGCTTTCGTGGACTACAGCCCACTTCTTCGGATGCATGTAGAGTGAAACATATATTGAGGGGATACATACAGAGAGCATGAACAGGTGGGAGTTGTCTTACCAACTCTGAGAGGCCAATTAAGTAAGAGAAAAAAACTTTTGAAGTGATAATCAAGCTAGCCCAGTACACACAGTTTGATAAGAAGTGTGAGAATACTTACAAGGGGAGATAGATTCAATGTTTGTAATGGCTCAACCAATCCCAGTCCTTATTCAATCCTGAGTTGATTGTATCTAGTTTGCATATCAATTCCAGCTCAGCAGTCTCTCGTTGGAGTCTGTTTTTGAAGTTTTTCTGTTGTAAAATAGCCACCTGCAGGTCTGTCATAGAATGACCAGACAGGTTAAAGTGTTCTCCCACTGGTTTTTGAGTATTATGATTCCTGATGTCAGATTTGTGTCCATTAATTCTTTTGCGTAGAGACTGTCCAGTTTGGCCAATGTACATGGCAGAGGGGCATTGCTGGCACATGATGGCATATATCAAATTGGTAGATGTGCAGGTGAACGAGCCCCTGATGGTATGGCTGATGTGATTAGGTCCTATGATGATGTCACTTGAATAGATATGTGGACAGAGTTGGCATCGGGCTTTGTTACAAGGATAGGTTCCTGGGTCAGTGTTACAGGTACTGTTGCTTTGCGTGTCGCTAGTGTGTTGGTGAGAAAGGATGTACCAACTCTTTCTGATCAGATTGATATCCTAGTCAGGGCACAAGGAGAGCATAAAGGTTATTTGATTGTGTTACCTACTGACGGTGTGAAAACTTTCAGCCAGGAGGAAATAATTCCTAAACTTGTATGTGTTGGGCCTGACAACTTGCGTGTTGCCAGTGACTGTGAGGAAAGTTGCAGAGGGAAAAAGAGTACCTCTAACCTTTTGTCGAATGAGTCTGAGCTTGCCGGAAAGGAGATTGTGTAAAAATTGTACTGAAGGGCCAGAAATGATTCTGAATGTGAGACCCAGAAAAAGTCTGTGGTTGCTCAGGAAAGCAGGTGAAGAGGGTAATAGCAGAATTTCTGTGAGAGGTGAATTGTTGCTCAAAGAAGTTCCTAAGGAAAAAAATCCTTATGGCAGTTTTTGCAAGCAGTTTGCTGTAACGGAAGGGTGTGAAAGTGATTTAATCAAGAAAGCTTCAGTTCTTCTTTGAGTGCTTGCTCATATCAATTCCAGTTAGGTGTGTGCGCACGCTGCGTGCACTGATGTCGGAAACTTTTTCCCTAGCAGCTACCCGTCGGGCTGGCTGCGGAGGCCCCTAGAGTGGTGCCGATATGGTGCTCCATATATGACTCTGCCGGCCTGACCCCCCCTTCATACCCTTCTTACCGCCTGTGACAGTTGTTGGAATAGTGGTCTCTTGTGATCAAGTGCTCCACTACTCCCTAGCTATCTCTTATCTCTGTATATGGTTACCTTTGTTAGTTAATTGTTAGTAGTTATCTCTAGTGTTAAGTGTAGTAGAGCAGTTGGGGGCGGGGGGCTCTTCCCCTTCAACGAGTGCCCCGCGGGGCTCCGGGGCGTGCCGTCCCAGGGCTTCAAACCCTGCAGCTCCTGCGGCAAGCCTATGCCCACGGGCAATCCCCACGACTCCTGTCTTCGGTGTCTGGGAGAGGTCCACCAGGTTGACAAGTGTAAAATTTGCAAGGCATTTAAACCTCGCACAAGAAAGGAGGGGGATGTCTGCCTCAAGCAACTCCTTATGGCGTCTGCCCTCTGTCCCTCTCAAGATGCGGGCCCAAGTGCCTCAGTGCAGAGCGCCCTCCCAGTGGTGCCGTCTACAGCACCGCAAGAGGACTTGGCATGCCCTCCTAGGGGCCGATGATCTCCCGGAGCCCAGAAGCGTTCCCCCTGGCACCGCTCCCACTCCGGTAAAAAGCAGGCCATGGGAGGACCTCCTCAGAGGCCTGAAGCGGACACCGCGGCCCCGACAGGGCAGGGCGCAGACCAGGCCCCTAAGACTGGCAAATCCTCCACTAGGTCTCAGCCTACACGGAGTAGTCCTGCACCACGGGGCCCCCTGCAAGCGGAGGAGGTCACGCTGCCTTCCACTCCGGGTACCTTCGAGGCCGCTAGAGGGCTCATTGAAATGACTGTGCCTGTGTCTCCGATCTCGAGGCCTCCCCTGGCTTGAGCTCTGCTACTATCGAGGGGCAAACCAGCAATGTTTGGACCATCTGCCCCCAGACCAGCATCATCGCGCTACTCCGAGTCCCGGCACCGTTCCGAGTCCCGGCACCATGCGTACCCTACATGCCGGTCTGACTCATGGCGCCGGTCCGACTCGTGGTACTGGTCTCGCAGCCCCGACCCTCAGAGCGGTTCCCGCTTAAGGTGGTCATTGGCTGACAGGTTGTGGTCCTGCTTGAGGTCCAGATGGCGCTCTGAGATCTCGCGGCTCTGCTTGGACTTACATCACTCTGCGCACTGCTCCCCATCGCAGCAACGAGACTCGTCAAGTCTCCAGACCCAGCACAAACTCTGGAACCAGCCCCACCTGTCATGGAGGCTATCCCTGGTACTCAGGCAGACCCGGACCCAACAGACCAGGGGGCTATTTTGGACCTGGCTCTCCCAGTAGCATCTTCCTCGTTTTCCCCTGACGAGGCTGTGGTGGGCACGTCCACATCTGGCCCACCTTCTATGGACTTCAGGGCTCTACAGGAGCTTCTCCAGCGAGTGGCCCTGAACATGAACCTCCAAGTGGAGGAGGTTGTGGAAGAAGGGCCCTCCAGGCTGGCTTTGCTGATGAACAAAATGATTCAATCCAATGCCAAAACAATTTGGCAAACTCCAGCCTCCATTCCCTCCACAGCCAAGGGAGTTGAAAGAAAGTACTTTGTCCCCACCAAGGGGTATGAATACCTCTTTACCCATCCTTCCCCATGTTCCCTCGTGGTGGATGCGGTAAATGAAAAAGAGAGGCAGGTCAACAGGGGCCCGCCCCTAGATCAAAGGATGTGAAACGACTGGATATCTTTGGGAGGCAGGTTTATTCTACTGGTGATCAACTCACAATCCTCAGCAAATACCACTACAACTCGTGGTCTGTGATCCTAAAGTTCCAGGAGCTCCTCCCATCTGAGTCACGGATGGAGCTGGGGGCCATTGCTGAGGAGGGCAGACTAGTGGCCCACGCATCTCTCCAAGGCTCCCTCGATGCCGCAGATGCGGCAGCATGTACTCTGGCGTCTGGCATCGCCATGCGATGAAATGCCTGGCTCCAGTCATCAGGTCTTCCACCTGAAGTACAACAGACGATCCAGGATCTTCCATTCGATGGTGAAGGCTTATTTGCCAAACAGACTGATTCGAGACTGCATACCTTGAAAGATTTGTGAAACACCATTAAATCTTTAGGCATGCATATCTTGGCAACTCAAAGAAGGCCGTTCAAGCTTCAGCCCACCCAACAGCACTCCTTCCCTGCCAGACCCAGGCAGGACGTCTCCCGCAGAAGGAACAGATACTCTCGGCGTAGGCCATCACGCCCGCCTCCTGGGCAGGGCCAGGGGCAGTCCAAGCCCCCCCACCGGGCTCTAAGTGCCCATTTTGAAGATGCGCACAAGGACGGATTACCAGTCCACAACCCAGTCAGCTCTCCTCCCTTTCTGAACCGTTTATCGTGCTTCTACCACGCATGGTCCCTTATTACATCAGACCAATGTGTCCTCCGCATGGTAGAGGTGGGATATTCTATCCACTTCTGTTCCACTCCACCCTGCCACCCCCCTTGCCCGTCCCTCTTCAGGGACCCCTCTCACGAGCAACTTCTTATTCAAGAGGTGCAGTCACTCCTCGCTTTAGTAGTGGTGGAGGAGGTGCCTCGGGAGCTCAGGGGCAAGGGTTTCTACTCACATTACTTCCTTGTCCCCAAGCCAAAAGGAGGCCTAAGGCCCATTCTGGACCTCAGGGAGCTCAACAGACATATTGTCAACTTGAAGTTCCGCATGGTCTCCTTGGCCATGATCATTCCCTCACTGGATCCGGGAGACTGGTATGCCGCCCTCGATATGAAAGACGCTTACTTTCACATTTCAATCACCCCATCCCACAGACGTTTTCTCCGCTTCATGGTGAACAAGATGCACTATCAGTTCACAGCCCTCCCGCTCAGCCTGTGCACAGCCCCCCGCGTCTTCACCAAATGGGCATAGCAGTTGTGGCATCTTCACCGACATCACATACACATCTACCCGTACCTAGACGACTGGCTCATATGGGGTCGATCTCGCCAGCAAGTTCAGTCTCAGGTGCAGATGGTCACAGATACGTTCGACTACTTGGGCATCATTTTGAATGTCAGCAAGTCTGTTCTCACCCCAACCCGAACAATAGAGTTTATCGGGGCAGTCCTGGATGCAAACCAAGTGAGAGCATTTCTCCCAGAGGCCTGACGTCTGGCTCTTGCGAACATAATCACCAACCTTTGCAGGTTTCCCACTACTACAGCAAGGCAGTGTCTCAAGCTGCTGGGTCACATGGCATCCTACACTTCTGTGGTGCAGCATGCCAGACTGAGGCTCAGGCCCCCACAGACGTGGTTGGCATCCGTGTATTGCCCGGGCTGCAACAACCTGGACATGGTGCTCATAGTCCCAAGCCATACTCTCAATTCCCTGCGCTGGTGGCTGGACCCCCACATGGTGGGAGCTGGGGTTCCATTCCTCCCTCCTCAGCCCACTCTGACCCTGGTAACGGATGCATCGGCGCTGGGATGGGGGGCACACCTCGGGAGCCTGACAACGCGGGGTTTATGGCAGGTAAAAGAACTAACCCTGCATATCAATATCAAGGAACTCAGGACTATCCACCTCGCATGCCAAGCGTTCCTGTCCTGCCTACAGGGCCATTGTGTAGCAGTATTGACAGACAACACCATGGCCATGTTTTATCTGAAGAAACAAAGCAGAGCCTGGTCGTCTCCCCTTTGCCAGGAAGCCCTTCTACTGTGGGAATTCTGTTTAACCCACTCCATCCTTCTTCAAGCTTCATACCTGCCGGGTGTTCAGAACGAACTGGCAGACAGCTTGAGCAGACGTTTTCTTATGCACGAATGGTCGATTCGTCCAGACATTATCCGCTCCGTTTTCCGCAGCCTGGGGTTTCCCCGAATCAATCTGTTTGCTTCGTGGACCAACAGGAAATGCCCAGCCTTCTGCTCCTTCCGGGGTCACAGTCCGGGCTTGATTGCGGATGCCTTCTTGATCCCGTGGTCCAGCCAATTGCTTTATGCCTTCCTGCCATTTCCTCTAGTCCACAAGGTACTCCTCAAGGTCTGCAGGGACAAGGCGGACGTCATACTGGTGGCCCCAGCTTGGCCTCACCAGGTACCCGACTCTTTTGGATCTGTCCATCCGGGCCCCGCTGCGTCTACCTCTCACCCCTGACCTCATCTCACAGAACCACGGTCGTCTCCTACACCCAGATCTTCAGTCACTCCACCTCATGGTTTGGAGGATCCGTGGTTGAACCAGGCTGAGTGTGCCTTTTCAGACTTGATAAGACAGGTGCTCCCGGAAAGCCGTAAACCTTCTACCAGAATTACGTACGAAGCAAAATGGAAAAGGTTTTCCATCTGGTGTGCTCAACGGCAGGTGCTCCTGCTCCAAGCTTCAATCCCGTGCATCCTGGACTACCTGGTGCACTTGAAGGACCAACACCTAGCTTTCGACTTGCTTAAGGTTCACCTCGCGGCTATCTCAGCATTTCACCCGGGTGTGGCCGGGCGTTCCGTGTTCGCACGCCCCATCGTGGGACACTTCCCGAAAGGCCTGGAAAAAGTTCATCCCCCGATAAAACCGCCTGTGTCGGCCTGGGACCTTAATTTGGTCCTTTTCCGTCTTATGGGTCCCCCTTTCAAGCCGCTGGCTTCCTGCTCACATCTCTACCTCTCCATCTCTTCCTAGTGACCATTACCTCAGCACAACGGGTTTCCGAGCTACGGGTTCTCACGTGTGACTGCCATATACCATTTTCCATAAGGATAAAGTTCATTTGAGGCCTCATCCAGCTTTCCTACCAAAAGTTGTATCCTGTTTCCATGTCAGCCAGGACATTTTCCTGCTGGTTTTCTATCCAAAACCACATGCTGATCTTCGAGAACAGCAGCTGCATTCACTGGATGTCAGAAGAGCGCTCACCTTCTACATAGACTGGACAAAGCCATTCCACAAGACAACCCAGTTGTTTGTCGCCTTCGCGGAACGAATGACAGGTGCACCGGTTTCCTCCCAGCGAATATCTTTACGGATCACTGCGTGTATCCGCACTTATTATAACCTAGCAAATGTCGCCTGCTGTTATGGCTCATTCCACGAGGGCTCAGGCCTCGTCAGCAGCCTTCCTGGCACACGTACCCCTCCAGGAAATCTGCAGGGCTGCCACATGGGCCTTGGTGCACACCTTCACATCGCACTACACCATCGTCCACTAATCTCGTGATGATGCGGCCTTCAGCAGGGCGATTCTTCAGTCTGCAATACCTTGACTCCAATCCCACCTCCAAGGTAAGGCTTGGGAGTCACCTAACTGGAATTGATATGAGCAAGCACTTGAAGAAGAAAAAATGGGGGTCCTTTTCTGTAACTGTTGTTCTTCGAGATGTGCTGCTCATGTCTATTCCATTCCCTCCCACCTTCCCCTTGCCGGAGTAGCCAGCAAGAAGGAACTGAAGGGGGGTCGGGCCGGCAGGATCATATACAGAGCATCATATTGGCGCCACTCCAGGGGGCTCCATAGCCAGCCCGACGGGTATCTGCTAGGGAAAATGTTTCCAACATCCATGTACACGGCACATGCGCATACCTAACTGGAGCAACACATCTCGAAGAACAACAGTTACAGAAAGGTGAGTAACCATTTTTTCCTAACAGCCAGAAATTTTCTGTTGTGAATGGATCCACTGACTCCTTTTGAAAGATCCAGGGTGGATAGCTTTAAGAAGGTCTCAGATGGAATAAAAGTTGAACAGCCCCATAACCAAGTGGCTGTGTTTGGCCAGCTTGTTGGGGAGACAAGGTTGTTGAGAGTGGAATGTCTCCATGCTGATTCTTTGAGTAAGCAATCTGTGCTTCAGGGTCTGAGGACAGATTTGATTACTGGTGTTTCATAGCAGAACAGTTTTATGGCTGAATGCTTAAGGATGCAGGGGAGAGCAAGCAAACTCTCACCCTCAGCTCTGTGTTTGACTGGTATCAACCACACAAATCCAAAGAGTCAATCTAAAAGGGTGTCATAAGGAGGAGGGAGAAAACTTGTTCATCTTAGCCTCTAAGGATAGAACAAGAAGTAATGGGCTTAAACTGCAGCAAGGAATGTTTAGATTGGACATTAGGAAAAAGTTCCTAACTGTCAGGGTGGTTAAACACTGGAATAAATTGCCTAGGGAGGTTGTGGAATCTCCATCTCTGGAGATATTTAAGAGTAGGTTAGATAAATGTCTATCAGGGATGGTCTAGACAGTATTTGGTCCTGCCATGAGAGCAGGGGACTGGACTTGATGACTTCTCGAGGTCCCTTCCAGTCCTTGAATCTATGAAAAATCGCAGCCAATGTTGTTTTATTGTTTATATCCCATTATTGTAGCTGTCGTTTCCCCACATATCTATTTAAAGACTTGCTGCACTAGAACTGAACAATGGCCCAACTTGTCCTGTGTTCTTCCTTGAGCAGTGGCCAACGTGGATGCTAGAAGAGGATGTAACCATCCATACTATAAAGCGCCTAACTGTGTAATACCTTCCTGTTTGTGGACATTTTTTCCTAGCTGGTGAGCAGTATAAATCCTTACAGTACATGCTAATTTTAACACTAGCTAGTGTAAATGCAGGTGCTATTTGTATCCATATAAATTCCTAAAATGCTCTACTTAGCTCTGCATGTTGTCTCTTGATTCCAAAATTCTCCAGGCTGCAGATATAAATAGAAAATCTTGTCTTAAAGCCAAGCTGATATTGTATAGCAGAGAAAAGTGGGGGACGATGCAAGTCCCATCTTGTTAACATTATGTCACTTTTGTTTTACAGCTATCCTCCATCATAGAGATGCTAGAAAGTGCTTTCTATGGCTTAGACCTTCTAAAGTTACACTCAGTCACAACAAAATTGGTGGGCCGAGTGGAGAAACTTGAGGAGGTAAGATGAGATCCATTTCTTTTTCTTTGGGTTGTTTTGTTAGAGCTGACGTCATGCAAAATTAAATGGCACCTAATCGTTTGGCATCTGGAGCCAAATCATGGTGTTCCATTCCTTGTGGGAGAACTGGTAATTAGCCACCATTTCATTTAACTATGTGGCCACTGTCATCATGACCTATGACTGGACATTTGGAGAAAAGAGATCAAGGGATAACATTTCAGAAGTGATTTAGATATTCAAAGATCTTTAGGCACTTAAAAATGCAGATAGGTGCCTAGGCATTTTTGGAAATCCTACTTGATGCCTAGCTGTATCTTTAGATGCCAAAAGGCCTTTGAACATGTGGCCTGTAGTTGCCCAAGTTCCATTTTCTTTCATTGAGGCTTAGATTCCTAAGTGCCTGAGACACTTTTGAAAATGGGACTTAGGTTCCTGTAACAGGGTTCACGACCTGCCCCTCTTCCTGGGGCCCACTTGCTGTCCCCAGTAAGGCTCAGAGGGGCTTCAGGGTTGTGCAACACCCTTGTCTTTATTCACTTAAGGTTGTCCCACCACCCCTGTTCATCTATATACAAGCTTTACAGGATTAGTCACCTCCTTTACAGGCAGAGTCAGCCTTCAGCTTGGAGGCTTCCAGTTCCCTCCCTGACTGACTTCTTCCTGGCTGCCCCCTGCTTTCTGGCTCCCTCCCAGTCTTTATCGCCCCTGGCTTGTCAGGCCAGCAGGTGTTGTCAATCCTTAGGCTGGCATCAGGCCTTTTCCATCAGCCCCAATCTGTTTCCCTTGATTGGAGCTGACTGGGCAGGGGCTGATTAGGTGCTTTTGCACCACCACCCTGCTACAGTTCCTAAATCATGTAGGTGCTTTTGAAAATTTTACCTGGCCAGTGTTGCCAATTCTCACAAGTCTTGAGATATTTCATACTCTTCTTAAAACCCCAGTTCCTGGAGTCGTGTGATTTTTGTGAGACTCTCAGCTTTCATTTCAAAGAAGAGTAAGATCCCATGGTTATGAAGAAAAGCTTGGAAATGTGACCTAAGTGGGTAACCTACAATTTTAAAGATTAAACAATAAGAACGTAAAATGTTTTACTTTTGAAGAGCTTCATGATTTCTTGGGGCCTGACTCATGGTTTTAGAATACTGGGGATTGGCCATGCTGAGCCTGTTTGTAGTAATCCATAAGTGTGTCGGAAGATCACATTTTAGCCACACACAAACATATATGACATCTTGCAACTCAGTCAAGGCAGGTCAATGAGAAGGGTCTCTCAGAAGAGGATGTGGGGTGGGAGGGCAATGCTGTATTTTTGAACCCTGTGACTCATGTCCTGTACATAGTGTTTAATGTTTAGATCATTAACCTTTTTGTTACTGGACTAAACTGGAGCCAGTGTGAGCTGCTTCTAAGGTTGCCAAGCATCCGGTTTTCAACCAGAACTCCTGGTCGAAAAGGGACCCTGGTGACTCCGGTTGACACCACTGACCAGGCTGTTAAAAGTCCGGATGGCAGCACAGCAGTGGCTTGGGGCTAAGGCAGGCTCCCTGCCTGCCCTAGCTCTGCGCGGCTCCTGGAAGTGGCTGCCAATTCCCTGCAGCTCCTAGATGCATGGGCGGCCAGGGAGGCTCCACACGCTACTACCGCCCTGAGTGCTGGCTCCGCAGCTCCCATTGGTTGGGAACCGTGGTCCGCGACCAATGGGAGTTGCGGGGGTGGTGCCTGTGGGCGTGAGTGCAGTACACGGAGCCTCCCTGGCCACCCATGTGCCTAGGGGCTGCAGGGACCTGGTGGCCGCTTTCTGAGAGCCACAGTAAGTGCCGCTGGGACCCCGCACCCCCATCCGCATCCCAACTCCCTGCCCCAGCCTGGAGTCCCTTCTCACACCCAAACTCCCTCCCGGAGCCTGCACCTTCACCCCTCCAACAGCCCTAGCCCTAAGCCCCCTTCTGCACCCCAAATCCCTCATCCCCAGCCCCACCCCCTCAGCCAGAGCCCGTACCCCCTCCTGCACCCCAAACCCCTCATCCCTGGCCTCACCCCAGAGCCTACACCCCCAGCCGGACCCCTCACCCCCTTCCTCCCAACCCACTGCCCCAGCCTGGTGAAAGTGAGTGAGGGTGGGGGAGACTGAGTGAGGGAGAGTGAGTGAGCCTCCAAAGTTGCAGGCTTTAAGTGAAAACAGCTGTGCATATCTCTCTATCCATGTTATAGAGGGCAGACAATTTATGAGTTTACCCTGTATTAGCTTTATACAGAGTAAAACAGATTTATTTGGGGTTTGGATCCCATTGGGAACTGGGTGTCTGGGTGCTGGAGGCAGATAACCTGCTAAGCTGTTTTCAGTTAAATCTGCAGCTTTGGGAGTGTCAGGGTTCCCTCCCCACTCTGAACTTTGGGGTACAGATGTGGGGACCCGGATGAAAGACCGCCTAAGCTTATATTCCATCAGCTTAGGTTAAAAACTTTCCCAAAGCACAAATTCCTTTCCTTGTCCTTGGACGGTATTATTGCCACCACCAAGTGATTTAAACAAACATTCAGGGAGGGACCACTTGGAGCCCTATTTCCTCCAAAATATCCCCCAAGCCGCCTCACCCCCTTTCCTGGGGGGGCTTGAGAATAATATACCAATGGATAGGTTAACAAAGTGGGCACAGACCAAATCCTTGGTTTTTAGGACACTGAAAATCAGTCAGGTTCTTAAAAGAAGAATTTCATTAAAAAAAAAAAGTAAAAGAATCACACCTGCAAAATCAGGATGGAAGATAACTTTACAGGGTAAATAAAAAGATTTAAAACACAGGATTCCCCTCTAGGCTCAACTTCAAAATGACAAAAACAGGAATAAACCTCCCTCTTACCATAGGGAAAGTTCATAAGCTAAAACAAAAGATAATCTAACACATTTCCTTGCTATTACTTTCAATTTCTGTAATTTTTAGATGTATCAGTTCAGGATCTTTTTAGGAGCTGGGTTACCTGCTTGGTCTCTCTCTTTGTCCCGAGAGGGAACCAACAAAGAGAGTACAAACAAAACCTTCCCCCCCCGCCCTGCCCCAGATTTGAAAGTATCTTCTTTGCCCATTAGTCCTGGTCAGGTGCCAACTAGGTTAATTGAACTGATTAACCCCTTACAGGTAAGTGATTCTGTACTTCTGGCCAGGAGGGATTTATGTTACTGCATACATAAAGGTTGTTACCCTTCCCTTTATATTTATGACAGGGGGCATGGCCTGGACCTGGGACTGTGTTGCAGTAGGCTAGCGTGTTTGGCTCGACAAGGCAGGGTTCTGGAAGTCCCAAGCTGGCAGGGAGAACGGGCTCAGAGGTAATTCCAGCACATCAGGTGACAGTCCCAAGAGGGTCTCTGTGACTGAACCAGTCACTGTGGCGTAGTTGAACAGAATCTGTGCACAGCTGATTGCTTTGAGACACTGGTAGTGATTTTAAGTGAGTTTTAAGTGTGGTGGCTGGAGAACAGACAAAGTGGCTACTGGTTTATTATTTTCTGTTTGTTTATTTTGGGTAAGGGAAATAGAGGCAGGAAAATCAGCAAAATGAGTGACAGTAAGGCTCAGAAGAAGCTAGAACTGCACAGGTTGCAGATTGCTGAGAAGGAAAATTAACATAAAAGACAGATGGAATTAAGAGAAATGGAGATTAATGTGCAATTTTCCCAGGAAAAAGCTGCTCACGAAAGAGCCATGGAAGCCCAAAGGTTAGCACAGCAAGCTGCTCAGGAGGAGAAGGAACGAGAGAGGCAGCAGGCCCTGGAGTTAAGAGACAAACCCAAATTGAGACCCAGAAGCATGAACTGGCTGTAATGGAGTGGAAGAGACAGAACCCTTCAGCAGCTGGCTCCACTTCACCCAAAATCCATAAATGGGAGCGGTTATGTCCACCATATGATGAATCCAGTGATATTGCCGAGTATTTCATCACCTTTGAGAGACTGTGCACTCTCCATGCAATTCCTGAGGATCAAAAGATGACTACTTTCGTTGCAAAATTGAGTGGGAGAGCTCTGGACATATTCAATAAGATGCCTATTACTGATGCTTCAAACTATGGTATATTTAAGGAACTGGTTTTGAAACAGTTTCAGATTATACCTGAAAGCTACAGGGTTAAATTCAGGACCCTTAAAAGGGGAACTGGATTGAGTAATGTGGCTTATGTAAATGAAATGAGAGATTTGTTAGACAAGTGGGTGAGGGGAAAAGGCATTACAAGCTTTGAAGAAATGTGTGATTTGGTTGTTCAGGAACAGTTCCTGAATATGTTCAGTGACGATATAAAACAGGATTTGTGGGACAAAAAGATGGATGCAGTGGGTAAATCAGCTGCAATTAAACATAAACCACTGGCAGAGTGGTACAGGGTTGGTGGAAAACAGAATCACCATTTTACTCCTGGGAAAAAGGAGGCTGGGCGTTCACCTCCCCATTTCCCTGTTACTCGTCCCAAGTCTCTTATACAAGCAGAGGAGCCCAGAAGATGCTATCATTGTAATTCCACTAAGCACCTGAGGAATAAATGTCCTGGGCTGAGTGGGAACAGGCTCCAGATAACACATGAAGCTGCTGCTTTTCAGAGCACAGGGTTATCCCAGGTTACTGCCACTTTCCACACAGGATTTGTAAAGGTTGCTTCTACACAAACAAGCAGTGAGCATATGCATGCTGTTAAGCTTAATGGCAAAGTGCTCCAAGGTTGGAGGGATACCGGTGCAGAGATTTCTGTGGTCAGGAGGGACCTGATCCATGAGAAGGATTTGTTACCAAGAAAAATGGCAGAATTAGAATTGGTGGAAGGTTACAAAGTCCTTGCATCTTTAGCTAAGGTACACAAGGAAACTGGTGATTTGCAGGCTGAACTAACTGTTGCAGCGGTGACACATAATTTTGCACTGTTTCTACTGGGGAATGATTGTTTTGATGTGGCAGAATCTGTCCCAAGGTTGTTGGCAGCAAGAAGGAATCTTGTGCTAAAAGCCCCAGAGGGGAGGGTGAAGTCACAGGGGCTGCTGGGGAAATGGGAGAGTGTCTAATTCCTCTGTAGCAGGGGAAAATGTACCGTTGGGGACAGGGATGGTTGAGACCTGGGGCTCAAGACTGGTCCCTGCGGGAGGGGGTGGATAGAGCCAGCTCCTGTCCCGTGATCATCTCCCTTGGGGAGAGGGATGTTCCACCTGGTAACAGGGGGGCCTTCCCAGCTGCTGACTGCCAGGAAGTTGCAGGTCAGCACGGGACAGGCCCTGCCTTAGGGTGCACAGGGACATGTATCCCGGAAATGAAGTTGGGGTCCTGACAACCACTGCAGTGGGAACAGACCCCAAGGGCTCTGTAGCTGGAAGCAAGCCGAACCTGAGTGAAAGGGCGGAGGGGGGGATTTTGCTGGCCAGTGAAGGGTCTGTCATAGCTGGTAGTTTTGAGCCCACAGCTGGATCAGGGTCACCTTCTCTTTTGGAGGACACAGGGGTGTCTGCCTTGCGGGGAACCCAGAGAGGGAAGTCCATATGGAAGGTGAGGGTGGACAGGAGGGTCTGTCCACCTTTTGTAGGGAGGCATCTGAAATGCCAGACTCCTCACCTGTGGATCAGGTATTAAGGGAAGAATGATGGTCAAATCTCCTGGAGGAAAGAGTCCACCCAGCTGACCTTTTGGGAACAGAGAATGGGGTGACTGAGGGGATCTTACCAATCCAAAGCACTGCATTAAAAGATGTTCCTGCTATGCTTGTAGAAACTAACATTTTCTCTTCAAGGCAGGAGAAGGAAAAACTTTGCATTTGGGAAGCTTCACAAGCTGGTGGGGCCCAACAGAAAGAGATTCCAGATGGAAGGGCCAAGGGCAGGCATGGTTTCAGTGCACCCTTTCCTTCCCAAAACCCCAAACACATACCTGAATTGAGAGCCTTCACCAAAGAGACAGGAGACTCTGTGTCAAAACCCCTACTATGGTACACAAAGGGATTGGAAAATGCAATGGACACTGAACGAGCTAAACTGTGTGAACAGAGCGTGTCCGCCATAGATTTGCTGGTTATTTTGTCTCTTTGGCTACTTCACCTATGGGTCAAGACAAAGGAGTTAATACTAATGGTAAACCCTTTGAAGATGTGTAACATACCAGATCTCTGGAAAAAACTTTTGTTCATGCTAGGGATGGTAACAAGACAGTCCCACAAGCGGGTTGTTTTTCATCTTATACTTGTAAACAGGCTGGAAGCTTGGCACAGCAGCAAAAGCATAACAGGCATACACTGCTGTGTGGAAGGGGAAACTGAGGCACACCGCCTCATGGCATTGGTGGCTAAATGCCAAGAAACCTACACTTTAACAGATATTGCTATCTGCATTCTGTTAGCAATGCTACACCCCAACAAGTTTTTGGGTACCTGGGGACCAGGAACCCAGAACTTTGCAAGAACCCCTATGAATAGCATTATAGTGTTTAATAGTGCTGGATGGGGGTCTGACCAGAGCTGAACTGGAATTTTAAATGTACTGCCTCCACCATGGACGGTGTCCAAGTCTCTGGCTGTAAGTTCAGGAGGAGGACGTGACGTTGCACTCCATATGCTTTATGAAAATATGCTTATGAATGTGAATATAATGTAACTGGAATATGCTTTATGCAAAAGGTCTCTTGTAAGGTATCATTACAAAGCTTATAATCTACTGAGTGCGTTCATCCTATTTGCGTGCATATATCATTCTTGTATCTGAAGTTAGAAATATGAAGTATAACTCTGAGGTCCTATTGTAATTATGCAAAGTGTGGGCCATTAATGGTGGTTTAGAATCTTGATGGCTCCCATTGACTAGGACAATTGGTTGTAAATGGTTTATTTACCTGCAAGCCTTCCTGTGTAGTGTGGGCCATTCCGTGGGTAATGAAGAATGAGGTCTCACAGGGACACGTGACCATGTCACCTGATAATGAAATCCATCTTAAATCTGGTACTTTTCCATTTAGAAAGAGGAGTGGGGACCCAGAGAGACAAAAGATTCCCGCCTTGTGCCAAAACTATAAAAGGAGCAGGACAGAGGGGGCTGCCAGTCATGAGAAAGCCCCTGTTTTCCACCTAAGATAACTGCTGGAACTAACAAGAACTGTACTAGGGGAAAGGATTGGGCCTAGACTAGGAAGGAGTTTAGTCTGTGAAAGAAGCTTATTGGAACATCTCTGAGGGTGAGATATTACCTGTTTCTTTAACTGATTAATCAGTTTCTTTATGTATTAGGCTTAGACTTGCGTGTTTTTGCTTTATTTTGCTTGGTGACTATGTTATTTTCTGTTATTACTGGAAACCACTTAAATCCTACTTTTTATACTTAATAAAATCACTTTTATATATTAGTAAACCCAGAATAAGTGATTAATACCTGGGGGAGCAAACAGTTGTGCATATCTCTCTATCAATGTTATAGAGGGCGGACAATTTATGAGTTTACCCTGTATAAGCTTTATACAGAGTAAAACAGATTTATTTTGGGTTTGGATCCCATTGGGAACTGGGTGTCTGGGTGCTGGAGGCAGGTAACCTGCTAAACCGTTTTCAGTTAAGTCTGCAGCTTTGGGGGCATGGCCCAGACCCTGGGTCTGTGTTGCAGCAGGCTAGCATGTCTGGCTCAACAAGGCGGGGTTCTGGAAGTCCCAAGCTGGCAGGGAAAGTGGGCTCAGAGGTAATTCCAGCACGTCAGGTGACAGTCCCAAGGGGGTCTCTGTGACCAAACCCTTCACACTGTCCATGATTTTTACTAAAAATACCTGTGATTAAATCTTCACCTTACTTCTGGACAGCTTAACCTATAGTTAAGACTGCTTAACATTTTCCATTGTAAGCCCCTCTTTTCAGTAGCTTGTTACTTTTGCAGATTTCAACTATTGGGGGTAAAATTTTCGATACTTACTCTTTGCTTCAGCCTCAATTCTCTTAGTAAGGTTCAGCAAAAATGGTTCAGCTGTTTCCAAGAAAGAGAAAAATTGGTAATTTTGCCCAACATAAATTCTTACAACTGTTTCTTTGAAGAGCTCTAATGTCTTTACACTTTGTCACAGGAAATTTGACAGGGACATAACCCTGGATCAGAGAGATGCCTTTTGCTGTCCTCAGGAAAATCCACTCACACTTGGCAGAGTTAAAAGCCTCTGAAAAATCAACATTTGTATATGCTCAGTAGAGCTTGTTAGAAACTTGCTGCTGAAATCTTGGAACATGCCATCTTCAGTGAGCATGCTCTCATTTCCTTCCCCATAGGGCCGCCTCCTTGGCAGTGGATGGTACACAGGCTAAACAGCAGCCCTGGGCCTAAGGAAAGATGTGCTGGGATCGGAGGAGCCAAGAGAGGCTCTGCTCTAAGTGCTTCTGCTATCTGGTGTTTGTAATTCTGTGCTACCCTAAGAAGCAAGCATCATTCTCTCGAGTTGACAGATGGGGCTACACAAGGTTACTCCCAGCAGAGCTGGCAGTAGAACCCAAGTCTTTAATGTGACAGGTCTAAAGCTCATCCCACCAGCCACATGGCCTCTTAGAATCAATGTACCTAATCCATCCACTTGGCAGTGTTGTCAGTAACCACTAGCCCCCACACCCCTCCAAACCCAGGAATAGAATCCTGATTCACAACAGTCTTCTGCTGGTTAACAACTGGTTGTGTAACCCACTGGGAAAGTGTGTGTCACCCTTTGGGTTACAACTCTTACCTCAAAGGATTAAGGTCTGTGCTGTGGCTCTAACACTGTTGATCCAGGCCATCTGAGAGCGTGAGAATCATCCTGCTCTGGGAGGATGTCACTGAGCT
This sequence comes from Trachemys scripta elegans, assembly GCF_013100865.1. Taxonomy (NCBI): domain Eukaryota; kingdom Metazoa; phylum Chordata; order Testudines; family Emydidae; genus Trachemys; species Trachemys scripta. Next base: position 41,152,121 of record NC_048305.1, on the reverse strand, counting down.
GGCATGCCCTCTCTGGTTTTGTAGTTTCCTTGGGATGGTGTTTTGCCAAAATGGTTTATTTTTATTATTTCTAATTGCCTTTTATTAGGAACTCTTGCTTCCCACAAAATCCAGGAAGTGGCTGAGATGTGCTGGGGGTAAGGAAGGGGTATCTGGTAGGGCATGCTAGTCTCTATTAGTAGTGCCTGAGAGGGTCAAATAATGGCAATGGAGGTACATTATGTCTTGAATTCAGAGTACACCACCTAGGATTTTCACTCTTATCTTAAAAGATAAGCTAAAATCTTTAATTTAAATTTTTTTTAAAGTAGATTTCCCAGTAAATCATTTTCTCTTTCATGCAGTGTAATATTGTTTTGGCCAATAAATTGTGCCTTGCAATTTGCTAAACTGCATTTAGCTTTGTAGCATCAGGTTGTCAGCTCAAATACTGGAGCTTTTCCCCTCCCTCTGTGTCTGGGAGATTAATTCCACATTCTTTTAAATGCAGACCCATCCCAATAGACTTCAAATATGAGCCAGATGCAGTGGATTCACAAAGCCAAAATTCCACATGCAAAGCATTTTGGGAGAACACTGCACAACTCAACCAAGAGGTCAAAAAAGAGGCATTTGAAAATGGTGCATGTGAATATGATATCTTGGGTTACTGAACTGACCACATATGGTGATCTACAAAGGAGGGTAAGGGATATGGATGTTTCTATTTCTATTTGAGATCCCTTCCTCTTAATCTGGTTTGACTTATTCTCTAGATGGGTCATATGAGTTTCCTGCTGAATAGTCAGTATTTAAAAAGGCAGAAATGGCTTGACTGAAAGGGCAGAATTGTGCTCTCACATCACCACTCCACGTTCTGCTTTCCCGATATCTATGAATCTGTTGCTGGGAGAACAGAATATTGGAACATGATCTACATGTGGATAGATGGAGCAGAACTTTGCCCTAGGAGAGGAATCCATCACTCCCTTAGGGTGGGATCTACAGAGAATTCTTTCCTGGGTGTCTGGCTGGTGAGTGTTGCCCACATGCTCAGGATTTAGCTGATCGCCATATTTGGGGTCAGGAAGGAATTTTACTCCAGGGCAGATTGGCAGAGGCCATGGGGGGTTTTCACCTTCCTCTGCAGCGTGGGGCACGGATCTCTTGCTGGAGGATTCTCTGCACCTCGAAGTCTTTAAACCATGATTTGAGGACTTCAGTGGCTCAGACGTAGGTTAGGGGTTGGTTGCGGGAGTGGGTGGTTGAAATTCTGCAGCCTGCGTTGTACAGGAGGTCAGACTAGACCATCATATTGGTCCTTTCTGCCTTTAAGTCTATGAGTAGATACAAAAGGCCAGATTCTGCTGTCAGTTTCCCCTGGAGTAAATCTGAATTCAGAATTTGGCCCAAGAGGTGTATGGAGTTAATTTAGTTTGGGGGAAATTATATGACCAAATTCCTCTCTGTTACATCCATGCAACCCTGCTGAATTTGTCTCAGAATTCCCAACTCCCTACACCTTCTCACCCCCCAGATCATACAGTTAGAAACACCAGGATAGTTAATCAACTGAAAAAAAAAGTATCATCTCCCCATATAATACTAACAGAAATGTACATAGCACCTTTCATCCAAAGACCCCAAAGTACTTGGCAAATGTACAAACTGCTGTGCACACTATGGGAAAAATTCTCTTCTCTGACCACAATGCATATGCCTATTTTCTGCTCTGCACTCATTCTGTACCTGGAATTTTCACTGACGTCAATACAACCAGTGCAACATACACAATAGATATCTGCACTGTGAATCAGAGTGGAGAAATTTGCACAGCACATACAGGGAAGACAACTCATCACTGAAGCACATCCACTTCTTGGTCGGATGCAGTAGCTTTTAAACAGGTTACAGCAGAACTATACAGAAGTCCAGGTCAGAGAGTGAGGTAATCTTTTAACAAGGAAAACACAAATATTTCCTTTTGAAGCTCTCATATACTAATGAATGTGTGTACCAAGGTACTGGTCTCATGAACTGATGGCTTCAGAGGGAAGTACAGCAGAGGCTGTGCAGGAAAATGTAAATAAATGAGAGGTTAAAGCTTTTTTTGTAATGATAAAGTTAACTATTAATTACTTGCAAACTTCTTTTCCAACAATAGGTGGCACCACACTTTTAATTAAGTACCTTATTTGTCTTGACTGGCTGCCCTATTGTTGGTATAGAAAGAGGCGGTTCCAGCTGGTGGCTTGTTTGATCACTCTGTGTGTTGCAGTGACCTGTGGTATATCATTTAACACAATTTCTCAAAATAAGCAAGTAGTGGCAGTGGTTTCAGGCTGCTCTTTTGCAGGAGAAGAAATTGTACTGGCCATGTCACTAACTGAAATTCAGAAGAATTTAACAGAATTTGAATCTCGGGTCTCTTCGAAGAACATAAGAACGGCCATACTGGGTCAGACCAAAGGTCCATCTAGCCCAGTATCCTGTCTTCCGACAGAGGCCCTATGCCAGGTGCCCCAGAGGGAATGAACAGAACAGGTAATCATCAAGTGATCCATCCCCTGTTGCCCATTCCCAGCTTCTGGCAACCAGAAGCTAGGGACACCATCCCTGCCCATCCTGGCTAATAGCCATTGATGGATCTATCCTCCATGAATTTATCTAGTTCTTTTTTGAACCCTGTTATAGTCCTAGCCTCTGGCAAAGAGTTCCACAGGTTGACTGTGCGTTGTGTGAAGAAATACTGCCTTTTCTTTGTTTTAAATCTGCTGCCTATTAATTTCATTTGGTGACTCCTAGTTCTTGTGTTATGAGAAGAAGTAAATAACACTTCCTTGTTTACTTTCTCCACACCAGTCATGATTTTATAGACCTCTATCATATCCCCCCTTAGTCGTCTCTTTTCCAAGCTGAAAAGTCCCAGTCTTATTAATCTCTCCTCATATGGCAGCCGTTCCATGCTCCTAATCATTTTTGTTGCCCTTTTCTATACCTTTTTGAATTCCAATATATCTATTTTGAGATGGGTCAACCACATCTGCATGCAGTATTCAAGAGGTGAGCATAGCTTGGATTTATATAGCAGCAATATAATATTTTCTGTCTTATTATTTATCCCTTTCTTAATGATTCCCAATATTCTGTTCACTTTTTTGACTGCCGCTGCACATTGAGTGAATGTTTTCAGAGAACTATCCACAATGACTCCAAGATCTTGTTCTTGAGTGGTTACAGCTAATTTACACCCCATCATTTTGTATATATAGTTGGGATTATGTTTTCCAATGTGCATTACTTTGTGTTTAGCAACATTGAATTTCATCTGCCATTTTGTTGCCCAGTCACCCAGTTTTATGAGATCCCTTTGTAGTGCTTCACAGTCTACTTTGGACTTAACTTGGACATTGCTTACCCTGGATGGTAGTTTACAGGATGATCTTCTCTGGAGGGAGGAACCCCAAAAAAATCTTTGCAGAACCTACACACACAGAGCCTGAACTTCCTGATCCAGCCCACTCAGTTATGGTGTCATGGACTTAGCAATGGCTGACTCTTTAGGTTGCAACAGTGAGAGTGTGTCTGACTGCAAAATGTCTCAGCTTCCATGAAGTCAGAGTTAGTCCTGTGCAGTTGGGTGTGGTCTTAGAGGAGTTAGATATGTTAATTGTAGATGGCTGTAAGTGGGAAGGGGAAGGAAATTTGTTTTGGTGGTGAAGAGTCTGTGGGTGTTAAATTTTGGTGGAGGACATGTGACCCGAGGTCCCTTCCAGCCTTGAGATTTCTTGGCAAGTTCCTGGAGTTTTATGATTACATTGATAATAGAAAATACACACTAGCAACCTTCATTCTAGGAGTGTGTGTGTGTGTGTAGTTAGGCCCACATTCTGTCTGATTCTGCAACTGGCATGTAAAAAAAGGCACTAAGGGTATTCTGCCTGTCATAACTATACAGGGAATCCCCCCTGGCCAGAGACTCCAAAATCCTTTTACCTGTAAAGGGTTAAGAAGCTCAGGTAACCTGGCTGACACCTGACCCAAAGGACCAATAAGGGGACAAGATACTTTCAAATCTTGGTGGGGGGAAGGCTTTTGTTTGTGCTCTTTGTTTTGGTGGTTATTCGCTCTTGGGATTGAGAGGGACCAGACATCAATCCAGGCTCTCCAAATCTTTCTGAACAAGTCTCTCATATTTCAAACTTGTAAGTAAACAGCCAGGCAAGGCATGTTAGTTTTTATCTTTGTTTTCTCAACTTGTAAATGTACCTTTTTGCTAGAGTGTTTATCTGTTTGCTGTAACTTTGAACCGAAGGCTAGAGGGGATTCCTCTGGGCTCTTTAAGTTTGATTACCCTGTAAAGTTATTTTCCATCCTGATTTTACAGAGATGATTTTTACCTTTTTCTTTAATTAAAAGCCTTCTTTTTAAGAACCTGATTGATTTTTCCTTGTTTTTAGATCCAAGGGGTTTGGATCTTGATCCACCAGCAGTTGGTGGGAGAAAGGAGGGGGATGGTTAATTTCTCCTTGTTTTAAGATCCAACGGGTTTGGATCTGTATTCACCAGGGAATCGGTGAAGAGTCTCTCAAGGCTACCCAGGAAGGGAATTAGCACTTTGGGAGTGGTGGCAGCGGACCAGATCTAAGCTGGTAGTTAAGCTTAGAAGTTTCATGCAGGCCCCCACCTTTGTACCCTAAAGTTCAGAGTGGGGAAGCAGCCTTGACACTGCCACTCTTACCCATCCTGAATAATACCTTATTCTACTGGCTTTCCCATTGCTTTAACTGGGCCTGTGTGTGTAATAAGGTTGTACCCAAGGTGAACAAAGGTGGCAGAATTGAGCCCATAGGTTGTAAAATGCTGTAGGATCTTTCTGGATGAAAAGCACTATAGAACAGCAAGGTATTATCTGGGTTTATTGATTGTGTTTCGATAGCAGTTAGGAACTCCAGTCAAGGATGAGTGTTCCATTTTGTAAAAAGCAACAGAGGGTCCTGTGGCACCTTTGAGACTAACAGAAGTATTGGGAGCATAAGCTTTCGTGGGTAAGAACCTCACTTCTTCAGATGCAAGTAATGGAAATCTCTAAAATCCTACCTGCCACATGGGGCCACAACAGGGGTACCCCTAACTCACCCAGCAATATCGTCAATTTATCCAGCTACACACTCAACCCAGCAGAAGAGTCTGTCCTATCTCGGGGACTCTCCTTTTGCCCCAGCACCCCCACGAACATGATACAGTTCTGTGGTGATCTGGAAGCCTACTTTCACCGCCTCCGACTCAAAGAATACTTTCATGATAACACTGAACAGCGCACTGATACACAGATACCCTCCCACCAACAACACAGGAAGAAGAACTCCACATGGACTCCTCCTGAGGGTCGAAATGACAGTCTGGACCTATACATAGAATGCTTCCGCCGACGTGCACAGGCAGAAATTGTGGAAAAACAACATCGCTTGCCTCATAACCTAAGTCGTGCAGAACGCAATGCCATCCACAGCCTCAGAAACCACCCTGACATTATCATCAAAGAGGCTGATAAAGGAGGTGCTGTTGTCGTCATGAACAGGTCTGACTACCAGAAGGAGGCTGCCAGACAACTCTCCAATACCCAGTTCTACAGGCCGCTTTCCTCAGATCCCACTGAGGAATACACTAAGAAACTACACCATCTACTCAGGACACTCCCTACACTAACACAGGAACAAATCAACATACCCTTAGAGCCCCGACCGGGGTTATTCTATCTACTACCTAAGATCCACAAACCTGGAAATCCTGGACGCCCCATCATCTCGGGCATTGGCACTCTCACTGAAGGACTGTCTGGATACATGGACTCCCTACTCAGACCCTACGCCACCAGCACTCCCAGCTATCTCCGTGACACCACAGATTTCCTGAGGAAACTACAATGCATTGGTGACCTCCCAGAAAACACCATCCTAGCCACCATGGATGTAGAGGCTCTCTACACTAACATCCCACATACAGATGGAATACAAGCTGTCAGGAACAGTATCCCTGATGATGACACAGCACAACTTATTGCTGAGCTCTGTGACTTTATCCTCACGCACAATTATTTCAAATTTGGTGACAATATATACCTCCAGACCAGTGGCACCGCTATGGGCACCCGCATGGCCCCACAATATGCCAACATTTTTATGGCTGACCTGGAACAACGCTTCCTCAGCTCCTGTCCAGTCATGCCCCTTCTCTACCTACGCTATATTGATGACATCTTCATCATCTGGACCCATGGGAAGGAGGCCCTGGAAGAATTCCACCATGCTTTCAACAGCTTCCACCCCACCATCAACCTCAGCCTGGACCAATCTACACAGGAGGTCCACTTCCTGGACACCACCGTACAAATAAGCGATGGCCACATTAACACCACCCTATACCGAAAACCAACCGACCGCTACGCCTACCTTCATGCCTCCAGCTTCCACCCCGGTCACACCACACGATCCATCGTCTACAGCCAAGCACTGAGGTACAATCGCATCTGCTCCAACCCCTCAGACAGAGACCAACACCTACAAGATCTTCACCAAGCATTCTCAAAACTACGATACCCACACAAGGAAATAAAGAAACAAATCAACAGAGCCAGACGTGTACCCAGAAGCCTCCTGCTACAAGACAGGCCCAGAAGAGAAACCAACAGAACTCCACTGGCCATCACCTACAGTCCTCAGCTTAAACCTCTCCAACGCATCATCAGTGATCTACAACCCATCCTGGACAATGATCCCTCACTTTCACAGACCTTGGGAGGCAGGCCAGTCCTCGCCCACAGACAACCTGCCAACCTTAAGCATATTCTCACCAGCAACCACGCACCGCACCATAACAACTCTAACTCAGGAACCAACCCATGCAACAAACCTCGATGCCTACTCTGCCCACATATCTACACCAGCAACACCATCACTGGACCTAACCAGATCAGCTACAACATCACCGGCTCATTCACCTGCACGTCCACTAATGTTATATATGCCATCATATGCCAGCAATGCCCCTCTGCTATGTACATTGGCCAAACTGGACAGTCACTACGCAAGAGGATAAATGGACACAAGTCAGATATCAGGAATGGCAATATACAAAAACCTGTAGGAGAACACTTCAACCTCCCTGGCCACACAATAGCAGATGTAAAGGTTGCCATCTTACAGCAAAAAAACTTCAGGACCAGACTCCAAAGAGAAACTGCTGAGATCCAGTTCATTTGCAAATTTGACACCATCAGATCAGGATTAAACAAAGACTGTGAATGGCTATCCAACTACAGAAACAGTTTCTCCTCCCTTGGTGTTCACACCTCAACTGCTAGCAGAGCACCTCACCCTCCCTGATTGAACTAACCTCGTTATCTCCACACTGATATATACCTGCCTCTAGAGATTTCCATTACTTGCATCTGAAGAAGTGAGGTTCTTACCCACGAAAGCTTATGCTCCCAATACTTCTGTTAGTCTCAAAGGTGCCACAGGACCCTCTGTTGCTTTTTACAGATTCAGACTAACACGGCTACCCCTCTGATACTTGTTCCATTTTGGACAGACAAGTAACAAAGAAGAGGGTCCTGTCTGTGACTCTATGTTAAGGCTATTACAGTACTTGAGTTCACACTTGATACTCGGTTGGTGAAATATAAGTATAGAACACACAACCACTTTGGGGTTTGTGCCCTGGTTTGTGACAGTCTGCCCTGACGTTGGCACCCACGTTCATGAGCCACTGCAGACAGCCTAACACTGGAGTAGTCGTGGCGGGATTTACATGCCATGGGTCAGTTGGCTTTATCAATCATAACCCAGTGCTGTTAAAAGTTTAAACTTGATATTGAGAATTTATATGTCATATGATGGGTTTCAGACAAAAGACCTCGAACAGCTATGCTTGCAGAGGGGAATATCCTTTTAAAGGAAAACCCCAGATAAGGAACTGAGAGCTTTGCTCATAAGTTTTGAAAAGGCATCTAAGGACTTTCCTGCCCCAGAAGCCCTAGAAGCCACTGCAGTGTTAGCATTTATATAGCAATTTGAAAAGTATTTATAGTTATTACTGTTCCGTGTACTGAGAGTTAGGTATACCTTGGTACCTGCTGTATGTCACTGACCAAAGGCTGGTCCTGTAGAGAGTTGCCTCTGTAATTGTTATCATGTCTGCTTACTGTGCTGCTGATCCCCTGGTGTACACTGCCCCTCCATGCCAATGTACATCCCTTGCCCCCTCCAGGTCCCCCTAATAGCTGCATGATACCATTGTGCACACACCACAAGCCAGCTGCCCACACCATCCAAAATGCATCCCTGTCATTGCAGTACTTTCCAGCTGAATGCCTTCTCCAAGGGCACGCACACCCCAGTCTGTTAATGTCACTCATACCAACCAGTATGACATTTATCCTGGGCAAAATAATGGAACAGCTGATACAGGTCTTTACATTTCCACCTTTTAGCTCTTTACCATTAATACCAATCAAATGGGTCTTGTCAAATAAACTTGATATCATGCTTTGACAAGATCACAGGTCTTGTTTAAAAATGGAAACTCTGCTGACATAATATAGTTTGGCTTCTATTGGGCATTTGACTTAGTACCACACAACATTCTGCTGAAAAACTCACTATATAAACAAGAAAGCATTAAATTGCTGCTGGTAAGATTTGCTGCTGACAGAAAGCTTGTTGGAGTTGGTGAATAATGATGAGTCCAAGTCACAGATACACAGTGAACTGGATTGCTTTGTTGGGTGTGTGCAGTCAAACGTGTTTTAATACAGCCAAATGCAAGGTCATACATACATCCAGAGACAAAGAATTCAGGCCATACCTACAGAACGAGGGACTGTGTCCTGGGAAGGACATAGGGGGCATGATGGAAATCAGCTGAACATGAACTCACAGTGCCTAAAAAGGTTGCCTAGTTGAGAACCACCTCACTCTGAGCTGTATGGCCACAGCTGGGACCAGCAGAAGTGCTTGAGCTGGAGTCCTGTTGGTAGGGACAAGTGGGATTCTGGCAGTGTGTTCTCTGGGAAGGCCCACACCTCCCCGATCTGAAGTAGCCGCAGTTTGGATCTACAAGATGCTTTGCAAGGCCCACCATCTATCCCAGGAATGTGAAAACTTATGAGGAGCAGGGATTGCAAAGGTGAGAAATTGCAGGGGGGAGTGGGATTTGACAGCTAGGACGTAGCATGGACAGGCTCCCTTCAGCAGTTTGATAAATCTAATAATTAAATAACCAACTGAATGCAGGCTCCCAGGGTGATGTTGCAGCAAGAAAGGCTAACATGGTACTTAGACATATAAGCAAACAGCTAGCAAGTAAGAGCAAGAAGGTTACATTAAATAAATGTGGAGGTGTGAGACCATTTCTGGATCCTGTGTCCATTTCTGGGGTCCACACTTCAAAAAGGATTTTGAAAAATTGAAAGTTCAAAGAAGGGCTCCAAAAATGAATCCAGGACTGGAACCGGCCTTTCAGTCCTGCTGTGAGGAGCTCTTACTAAAGAAGTAACAAAGAGAAGGTCAAGAGGTGACTTGTTTATGATCTGTAAGTATCAACACACAGAGGAGATACCTGATATCAGAAGGCTTTTTATTCTAGCAGCCAAAGGCATAATAAATTCCAATGGCTGGACACTGAAGCCAGCCAATTTCAAAAAGGAAATAAGGTGTAAACTTTTTAACAGGGGGGATAATTAACCATGGCAATGGATTACCAGTCTGGGGCTTGTTCATCACTTGATGGTGATTTAAATCAAGTTTGGATGGCTCTTTCTACAACTCTGACCCAGACTAGTTTAATCACTAGCTTTTGGGCTCGGTGCATGAATCATTGGATGAGATACTCTGGCATGGGTTATGTGTGGGTGTCCTGGATCCACAGGATCTGTGCTATGCCTCACCTTAACAGTCCCTGGAGGAACCCGTTCAGTGTACCAGACCCCCACAAGGGGTCCAACTCTTCCTTAGACACAGGCCACGCAGCCTCAACCATGGCAGGACTGAGCCTCTGGGCTCAAGCACTCGTTTCACACTAGGAGTGCTGCCCAGCGAGTCCCACTGAGCTACACTCCTGGTCAGAGATGTGTAAACTGTTCAGGGACCCATGCACCTCAGCAAGTATTTGCGGTGACACCCGGAAGCCTTTTCAAACACAGAGTCATTTTTATTAGTCAACTGGATATAACCTCAGAAAGTCCTCGTGTTAGCAGAGAGACGCAACCATTAAGACACAGTCCATCCTGCTCAAGCTAGTGCTCTACTCAGCTAGGCTGCTGTGGAATCCATGTCTGTCCCTCTCCGTCTGTTTCTTTGTCAGTCCTAAGTGAGAGCTGCTGAGTCTCTCCAAAAGCCAATGTTTATCCCAGATATCTGACACCCTTTGGTCCAGTCTCATCCTCCTGCAGACTCATGCTGAGTTCATAGAATCATAGAATATTAGGGTTGGAAAAGACCTCAGGAGGTCATCTAGTCCAACCGCCTGCTCAAAGCAGGACCAACACCAACTAACTCATCCCAGCCAGGGCTTTGTCAAGCCAGGCCTTAAAAACCTTTAAAGATGGAGATTCTTCCACCTGCCTAGGTGACTCATTCCAGTGCTTCACCACCCTCCTAGTGAAATAGTGTTTCCTAATATCCAACCTAGACCTCCCCCATTGCAACTTGAGACCATTGCTTCTTGTTCTGTCATCTTCCACCACTGAGAACAGCCAAGCTTCCTCCTCTTTGGAATCCCTCTTCAGATAGTTGAAAGCTGCTATCAAATCCCCCCCTCACTCTTCTCTTGTGAGGACTAAACAAGCCCAGTTCCCTCAGCCTCTCCTTGTAAGTCATGATCATTTTCGTTGCCCTCTGGTGGGCTCTCTCCAATTTGTCCACATCCCTTCTGTAGTGGGGGGACCAAAACTGGACACAATACTCCAGATGTGGCCTCACCAGTGCTGAACAGAGGGGAATAATCACTTCCCTCGATCAGCTGGCAGTGCTCCTACTAATGTTCACATGAGTTCACATGATTCAGCTGCCAGTTTCCAATTGGCAGGGGTCAGTTGTACAGTCCCGTTGTCTTTCTGGATCCTCCATTGATTTTGGTCTGTTTCAGCCAAACCTTTCTTGACCCATTTATACCATCCCTGACAGATCTGAGACATGCACACTTCATGTCTCCTGCTCTGCCCAGGGAGCATGTAACCCTTTTGCACCCACTAGCAATCCCTAGTCAAGTCGCACGTGCATATCAAGTAGGTCACACCATACACATCATTCATTAAACATATTACAGAAAATTCCCACTTTGTCACAGCGGGAGGTGAGACTGGGTGGTCATTATAGATCCTTCTGCCCAGGGACGGCTCTAGGCACCAGCAAAGCAAGCAGTTGCTTGGGGCGGCACATTTGCAGGGGCGCAAGAATCCAGCATGGGAGCTGAGAATCAACAGGGGGCCCTGGGAGCTGTAGTTCCTTGGTTAGCTCCCTGCCTATAGAGCCAGTCCTGGAGCAGGGAAAGAACTGCATTTCCCAGCATTCCCTTGGCCGCTAGTAACAGGAAAGGGAGGGAGAAGGAGTATGGAACTGAAACCTGCAGCTTGCTGTGAGTGGTAGGGACAGAGCCAGCTCTAGGTTTTTTTGCTGCCCCCCACCCCAGCCCTGGGCTCCCCCCACACCCTTGTGTTGCCCCAGCCCTGGACTCTACCCCGCCCACACCCCCTGCTGCCCCAGCTCTGGCCCCCACCCGCACCTCCTGCTACCCCAGCCCTGGGCTCTCCCACAAAGAAAAAATTGGGTGGACTAAATGGACAGTGCACCTCTCTATCTGAAGCCTAGCAAGGGAGGTACGTGGATACCACTAGAATTTAAAATAAAAAGTAAGGGAGGGGAGGCTCTGGACCTGGACAGCTTTAGATACAGTACCAGGCACGTAGGAGGATTTCCATTTCTGAGCCATGGAAGCAGAAATTGACCTTTCTTTTCCAGATTTAGCTAATATTCAGAGAGGGAATCTAGCACCTGCCTTCCAGATTTGAACACCCTCAAAATTCAGGAGTGCTCAAGCTCAATTTGGGCAGCTGTTACTTCATTTCTCCCAAATCAAATATACAGATCCACTGTAACTTGCTGTAGAAAAAGTAGAATAAATTGAGCAAGAAATGCTTCCCAGTGGTTATTAGGACTGGAATTGCTATTTTCAACAGCTATTGCTTTTTATTTTTTTAAGTTTTATTTGTTTAAAAGGAAGACAGTGATAGTGCATTGGCAAATTCCCCATAGAAACAAAGAATGGAACAAAAGAATAATAAAGGCACCTCAACTTTTCCTCATTTATGGAGGACAGTATTATAACATGCATCCAGATATCCTTCAATCACACAAGCTGAAAATTGTTCCACTTTACTGCAGTTCTGTAGCCATATGGGAACCAATCCTGTCTGTGTTCTGTGCACATCAAAAATTCCTGCTGAATGACCCGCCCTGGGAGCGAGTTACCAGTGATCCAGGAACTAGGGCCCAAGATCCACCAGTCTGTGTTCTGGGCAGTGGAGGATGATGTGTCCTGTTTTCTGCCAGTTTCATAGCTGATAAAATGTAATTAGACAATGAAGCAGTTCAGTTCTTTGGCAGGATCTGTGCCCCAGGTCCTTCTGAGTATGGGAGCATGTATGGTGACAGAGGCATGGAAGAGGCAGAGCAGGTGCATGACAGTCATAGCATCAAGGCAATCTAGTACAATCTTGGAGTTTTAGTCAACAAACTTGGCAATTTGAAGGAACTCACACAGAGATCAAAAATAGCAGTACTCATAAGGGGCTTCAGAGCAGTGGAAGGACTGCTGTGTATCCAGCATCGTCAGAGCTGGGAGCTCCATGTCTGCCTGGCACCGGACCTGAGAGGCAGTGCTGTGTCAAACTCCAAAGTTAACCTAAGGAAACATTGGTTGTACACATGCACATCAGTGTGTGCAAAGTGTCAGCAGGAAGCCACTGTTGTCAGTGTGCACAGGGCAAAATGCCAGGCAGGGTTTACAGAACCTCCATTGATTTCAGTGAGCGTTTTGCCTGAGTAGGGACTTACGGTATGAATGCAGGATTTTACCCATAGACTGTACAATGCAGGGAGATGAAAGTGGCATTGAATCCAGAAACCAGAACTTCTATCACATGTAACCACAGGGACCCCACCATGGGGCAACAGGGCTCAGGCCAGGGACCTTCAGCTCCTCAACACAGACCTGTGCCATTTGAGCCAAAGGAGTGTGTTATCCTGTGTGTGGCCTAGCCACTAGCGGAGGACGTGACACAATCGTGACACAGCTGTCTGCTAGATAGCAGTGGGATGTTAGAGATCAGGAGTTCTGGGTTGTGTTCTGACTTGGGGAGAGGGAGTGTTGTCCAGTGGTTAGAGCTGTGGTTACAGTCAGGATAGCTATCTTAGATCTGGCATGTTCATTCTGCAAGACATTGTACCTAAGCGAATGAGACTTGGTCTGCCATATTAGAGAATGGGATTCTGCTCCCTGCAGCAACCTTGTGCTCAGTCAATAGGGGAAATAATACTTGCCACTGACCTGGAGTCTATGGCAGGGGTTGGCAACCTACGGCACACAAGCCGATTTTGAGTGGCATGTGCTGCCTGCCGTGGTCCCGACCCCCAGCCCCACTCAGCCCCCCTGCCCTCTGTAGAGGAGGCAGAGAAGAGGTAGGGATGGGACCATGGGGAAGCAGGTGGAACAGGGCATATCCCTTCCAGCCCCCTGCCATAAGCCGCTCAGGGCAGGGGGCTGGGAGCATCCCCATGAGCCAAGCACCCCAGCCCTCTGCCCTGACCTCGGAACTCCCCCCCACACCCAGCCTTCTGCTCTGCACCCCCCCACACATACCCAGCCCTCTGCCCTGACCCCTGAACCTCCCCCCCAGGTCTGGGGGCCCAGCTGCCAGCCCCTTGCCAGCTGGCGTCCCGGCCGCAGGCCCCGCTCAGCCCGCTGCTGGCCTAGGTGAACAGAACCCCAGGCTGGCAGTGGGCTGAGCAGGCTGGCGGTGTAAGATCAGCATTTTAATATAATTTTAAATTAAGCTTCTTAAACATTTTGAAAACCTTGTTTACTTTACATATAATAGTTTAGTTATATAATATAGACTTATAGAGCGAGACCTTCTAAAAAACGTTAAAATGTATTACCGGCACGCGAAACCTTAAATTAAAGTGAATAAATGAAGACTAGGCACACCACTTCTGAAAGGTTGCCTACCCCTGGTCTATGGCCATGCTTGGTAGTAAGGGCTTGAAGTGGGTAGCGATGTGCACACTGGAAGAACAGACTTTAGAACTTATGGCCTCCTGGCTCCCAGCCCAGGGCCTTTTCCCCTAAAACAATGGTTTTCCACCTGAGGTCCACAGACCCCTGCAGGTCCACAGACTATGTCTAAGATTTCCAAAGCACCTCCATTCAAAATTTCTTAGGGGTCCGGAAATGAAAAAAGGTTGAAAACCACTGCACTAAGTCAAAGGGCACTTTGAGGGCAAGTCTCAGTCTCTCTCTGTAGAGCATCACCCGGCCCGGTGGTGCTGCAGGATGGGTCAGGGGCCTGCCTATAATGATATGCTTTAGCACTAGATGTGTCTGTGCTGTATTAAAAGTTCCAGAAAGGGGAGTGGTCATGGGTGGTGCGTGAACCACTGGCTGGGGGAGGCTAGCCCCTAGCCCCGCCCCTTCCACCCGCTTCTCCCACTGTGGTCACTGGACCTTGCCCCAGGCTAGCACCCCCAGTCCTGGAGCACTGGGAGGGAACCTAGGCAGGGTGGCCCTACCAGCCCCTGGAGCCAGGCCGCAGAGCGAAAGCAGGAGCCCTGGGGGCGGAGAATGGGTGGGACCACGCCTGGCTGTTTGGGGAGGCATAGCCTCCCCAGCCTATGGTACCCGCTGCCCAAGGGAGTGGTCTCTCAGAGAGACTAGAGATGAAAGTGGCTTGTTTTGTCTAGGGCTTCTTGTTCTCTCTATGTGGCCGCTAATTAAGAACAATAGGAAGTCCCCTCTTCTCACCCCAGAAAGGGGTCCGGAAGAATAATTAGGCAGCAGATCTCTGTCTAGTGAAGGCATTTCTAACTGTCAAGGTGTGCCATTCAGGCTAGCAATAATGCAAGCTCCAAGCATGTTGTGACCAAGGGCCTGAATTTGGAAAGTGCCGGTGGCAGTAAAATCACAGCTCTCTCTTTCTCTCTCTCAATTTCCTAGGAAGTATCCAGAAACCTCACCAGAAAGAACATGGATGCAACAGGGAACGTGGATGCAATTTGGAGTGAGCCAAACACAAGGGACAAGGAAAACTGTTCCAGCAGTATCCCCAACAGCCTCCCTGACATCCGGAGCTCCCTGCAGAGGGATGCTGCAGCTGTGTACACCCACATTGAGGTAAGGCCAGCTGCCTTCTCCTGGCTACACATGGAAGTCCCAGGAGCCCCATTCCAGTTCAAGAGCACTCAGTGTCACTGGTGCAGGCAATGCTCAGCAGTAGGACTGGCAAAAGGTGTTGAGAGAGAAATGTACTAGAGCTGCAGGGTTAACTCTGAACATCAGGGTTGCAAGTTGGTGGACTTAGGCCTCCTCACATGGCAATATGTGATGGGAGTTGCATCCCCTCGTTATTCTGGTGCCTGTAGGTGGCAGGGCAGAACAGCTGCTTCCCCACAGAGCCCCCCTCCTCTGCCTCCACACACCAGGCATGGCCTTGAATGGGGCACATCTTGTCCAGGCTCGGGTTCCTTGACCTTTGCATCTCAAGCTCAGGCCTCTCCGTGTGGGTCAGTCCCCACTCGGCCATGCAGTGTCCCCCTTACAGGCAGGGAAGGAGTCACCAGCAGCTACACATTGCACTGTGGCTTTAGGCCCTAGGGAGAGGAGCAGGCTTGGTGGCTCTGGAGACTTACTGTCATAGAGCAAGACAGGTAGCACTGCAGGCTTCCCCTGCCTGTGAGCCTGAGCTCTGACCTGAGGACAGCAGGGTTCCACTTCCATGACTCATTGCATGCTCAACCTCTGCTCAGAGTGGGTCCACTGGAGAGGAGCTGATGAGGCCTCATTGGCATACATATCTGATTTTATCATGAGCACCAAACAGCCTCCAGCTGGTTCCTGCCGGTCTGAAATGGGTTAGCATGGACAGGCTGGCAGGGGCTGGCTCCATCCCTCCCTTCTCTTCCCTGCAGAGCTGTTCTCCCACTCACCCTTGTCAGGACTGTAACTGGCACAGCTGCTCAGAGCTCTGGGATCAGACCCGTAAGGCACTTGGCAGTGCCATGGGCACCATGACTCGGAGGCATGCACTGAAGGTGCTTCAGCTGCTAGGCCCAGTAAACACCCAGAGCCATGACTGAGGGGAGTGGGTATTTTACTAGGGCTGGCAGGAAAGGGAAGGGTTGAAAACACCCTGGGTGCCATGGCTTCAGCTGTTACAATTCAAGATAAAACAGTAGAATTCGTGGCTTGGCCCTGGGGACACCCAGCTGAGGGTTCAGGCCCTCTTGTGCCTGGGGTGCCCTCTCCAGTCTCATCCTTTAGGATAGGCAATCAGGGAACTTGCAGATGCCTCCCCCAGGATCAGCCCATGGCATTTCTCGTCGGGGCTCCTCTAGTTACAACAGCACTTCCTGCACAGTTGGTGCTAGCGGCTGCTCCAGCCAGAGCAACCATTAGACTACTAGGCCTGGTGTATAATTGAGATGGAATATATGGGCCAAAGGTGTTACTGCACATCAGTCCCTCTCCAGCGTTAAACCAGGTCTGAGTTGGGATACAGAGCCCTCAGCCTGCTCAGTGCCATGGCAAACACTCCACTGCACAGCCTTTAAACCTCTTCTTACAGAGAAAGGACAGAAGTAGAACCAGGCAAAGCATTTGCAATGTAGAGTATTAAGTCAGGCTTTCATTGTAACAATTGGCCTTGTCCCTTTCCCTTTAGCTGGAGAGAGCTTTAGAAGGAAAAGCTCCTTGTTGGAGTGCCTCTTAGATGGGATCCAAGATGGTAGGAACTGTCCTTTTGGGGAAGAGAGAAGCAGTTAGCTGAGAGTGGCTGGCACTGCTATTACAGTCTGATCCCACTTAATCCAGGTGGCAGCTGGGATTCAGCCACAGCTGGTGGAGGTGGTGATGTCATCTGGGTCCCTCTCTGGCCTGGTCAGGACACCTCTCAGGATTAGCACAAAGAAGGGCCAGGCCCAGGAGATGGAGGGGGTGGCTGCCACAATGGGGAAGCTCGCTCCAGTAACCTCTCTCTGGTTTTTGCCCCGAAGGGAGTGGCAGGTGGAACAGCCCATCCCCTCGTTATTTTGTCCACCAATTAGGCCTAATATCAGACACACCAATTTTGGTGTTTTTAACAAGCATAACTTTTTCTGTCCTTGGCTTATATCAACATGGCCTTTTGCATCAGACTAATGCAGTCTCTGTCTGGTTCTCTTGCACTTGTTGTGGCAAATTGTCGGCACTACTATGATGGGTCCCATGCTTTCTCTGCTTGTGGGGGTGTTCAGGGCACCATTTCTCACCCCTGATCTGGGGTATTAACTGTCCCACTAGTATCCCAGAGAAGGGGAGTGGAGAGGGAGGACCCAGGCCCACCCTCTACTCCAGGTCCTAGCCCAGGGGCCCTAGGGATAATGGCTAACCACTTGAACTAGCAACTCCTTCCCCTGGGCTACTTCCCTCTCCAGCCCTTCAGCTTGTGGGACTTCCTGCCCTCTCTCTGCTTGGGCAAGGTTTCTCCCAATCCTTTGTGTCTGTGTAGTCCCTCTGCTCTTGTAAACGGGGGAATGATCCCGCTATTGTGGGGAACTTGCCTGGCTTCTGCACTACCCCAGTGAAGTGGGCTAGCGAAAGGATCCGAGTCCTCGCTCCCACTTCCTTTACCCAGAGGCCTCCCTGCCCTTGAGGACTCCCCTTCCACTCTCCTGTCTGGCAGTGTCCTCGTAAACCCCGACAAGGCTGGGCCCAGGATTCCTGGGGGGCTCGACCCCCAACCCTGCTGTGGTCACCCAGGACAGGGGCTAGGGTGTCCCCACTCCGGGGTACTCTCTCTGCACTGGGCACCTCCCTGACCCACTGATCATTTCATACAATTTAAAGCAAATACAAGTTGTTTAATTAACAATTAATTTTAAAAAAGAATAAGGAAAAATGGGAAAGGTTAGAGGAAAACACATCACCCTGCTCTGTGGCAGGGAACATTACAAACAGTGTCTCTGGAACGTCAGGGCAGTTCAGTCTGTTCCTTGTAGGTCCCAGGCCTGCTTCTCAGGCCCTGTCTGTGCTGCAGGGACGCTGTGGGTTGGACACTTGCTCTGGTGGTGGCCACACGCTCTCAGGCACTAGGTGGCAGGACCCTTCTTCCCAGTGTCGCCCCCGCCCGGTCGGGGTTATGATCCCCCTGCAAGTCTGGCCTGCAAGGCCTCTTGGCTGAGGCATCTCCCTGTGCTGGGCCCACTGCCCAGGGTCCCCCTCACTCTCCCCAGCTGCTCACCGCACTCGGACTGCACACGGCTCCGGACTGCCGCAGCCCCAGCTCCGGACTGCTCCAGCCCTGGCTCCAGCTCCACTCTGCCTCAGCACGGCTGCTGCTGCTGCTCTGCCTTCAGCTCCCTGGGCTGCTTCTCTGGCCTCTCTGGCTCTGGTTGCTGCAGCTCTGCCCCCAGGACAGCTCTGCTCTGCAGGCTGCTTCTGTGACTCTGCTCCCAGCTCTGACCTGCTTCCTGGCTGCTTGTCTGGGCCCTCTGGCTCTGGTTACTGCAGCTCTGCCCCCAGGACAGGTTGGCTCTGCAGGCTGCTTCTGTGACTCTGCTCCCAGCTCTGACCTGCTTCCTGGCTGCTTGTCTGGCCCCTCTGACTCTGGTTGCTACAGCTCTGCTCCCAGGGCAGGTCTGCTCTCTCTGGGCTGTGCTCTGGCTTTGGGGCTGCAGCTCTGCTTCCAGCAGCTTAGCTCGGGCCCCTGCTCTCTCCTTAGCTCGGCCCCACTCTGTCTGACTCAGGCCATTCCAGTTCACATGGAGGACAGGACCCCCTCTGGCCTCCTGGCTCCCTGATTAGCCTGCCTGCCCTGTCAATCAGGCTGATCTGGAGCATTGGCCTCTCCCCATTGTACCTGGGGACTGTCAGTCTCAGGCCCCTGATTTGCCATCGACCCTTCCCCTTTTAGTGCTGGGAGGTAGCCAACCAGAACACCCCCACTGAGTGTTAGTAAGGGGGCAACAGTCCCCTTACACTCTGTACAAGCCAGGTTTCCCTTTACCTAAGGTCTTGGTCTTCTGGCCTGCCACAGCACTTTTCCAAACTCTCCTCTGCTTCCCTTCAAACTGCTCTCTGCTCCAGCACCAAACCACTCTGCTTCAACTTCTCCAACTGTCTGATTGAAGCAGGGGTTTTTTTATCAGGTGACTGGCTTCAGGTGCTCTATTTGCCTTAATTGGCTTCAGGTGCTTTAATTAAACTGTAGCAGCCTCTCTTCCCTCTACAGGGAATAAGGCTCTTATCATCCTGGGGCTTACATATCTCTCCTTTCTATCACTCTCCTACTGTCCTCTGGCCATGCTGTATCACGCTATTTAGAACATTCTTTATTGAAAATAACTTGACCTACTTTCCATAGTAAATTCCTAAGCAGGCAAAAGTTATAGACCAATTGTCCCAAAAGGTCTGCAGTCATCCCTGGCTACATTCCATTGATTCAGCCCCAGGCAAAGGAGACTGCCCCCTTGCTAGGCTGACCCCTAGAGCTTTAGCTTCCTTCTGGATCCTGGGGTTCCAAGGCCAGCTGCTGGCTCTGTGTTGTGGAGAGTCCCCTGCAAGCCCCTCTCACTCAGCTGTCTGGCTACAGGCCCTCTCGGCTCTGTCTCTGCTCTGCACGCAGCTGCTCCCATCCCTGCCTTGCTCTCAGCTCACACTGCAGCCCCACAGAGAATCTCCAGCGTTGGTCTCCCACCCTGACCCGGCTCCCCGCACAACCCCTCCAGCGCCGGCTTCCCACCCCCACGCGGCTCCCTGCACAACCCCTCCAGTGCCGGCTTCCCACCCCCACCCAGCTCCCCGCGCAACCCCTCCAGCGCCTACTTTCTGCCCTTCTCTGCTCCCCACACAACCCCTCCAGTGCCTGCTTCCTGCCCCTCCCCACACAACCCCTCCAGCGCCTACTTCCTGCCCTTCTCTGCTCCCCACACAACCCCTCCAGTGCCTGCTTCCTGCCCCTCCCCACGCAACCCCTATAGCACCTCCTTCCTGCCCCTGCCTGTTCCCCACACAATCCCTCCAGCGCCTACTTCCTGCCCCTCGCTGCTCCCCACACAACCCCTCCAGTGCCTGATTCCTGCCCCTCTCTGTACTGTATAATTTTTGGTGGTGCCTGTAACAATGCTGCCTTTGGTGGGACACTTCTGAGAGTGTCAATTCAGGACAAATTGCTCAGAGCAGGGCAGTTACAGCCCAAGGCTGGGGTTCCTTTGCACACCAAGGCAAACCAAACCAGCCAAACAGAGAAGACTTCAGTTCTACCCCACTGGCTAACCACAAGTCACACAAGCAATTCCCTTAGACACTGCAGTTTCCCAGTATCACCACCAGTGACATTCATTATGGGGATGAATGGTTATGAAAAAGTACCCCAGTAAAAGGAAAAAGGTTCTCCCGAACCCAAAGGACCAAGCCCCAGACCCAGGTCAATATACAGATCAGATCTTACTCACAAATCATGCTGTTGCCAATCCTTTAGAATCTAAAAACTAAAGGGTTATTCATAAAAGGAAAAAGATATAGATGAGAGCTAGAATTGGTTAAATGGAATCAATTACATACAGTAATGGCAAAGTTCTTGGTTCAGGCTTGTAACAGTGATGGAATAAACTGCAGGCTCAAATCAAGTCTCTGGAGTACATCCACAGCTGGGATGGGTCATTCAGTCTTTGTTCAGAGCTTCAGCTTGTAGCAAAGTCCCTCCAGAGGCAAGAAGCAGGATTGAAGACCAGATGGAGGAGCTGCAGCAGCCTTTTATAGTCTCTTGCCATGTGGCCTTTCTTTCTTTGTTCCAAAGACAAGCTATCCAGCACATGACATGAAAAAACCTCAGAGTTCTGGCCATAGGCATGTCCCTGCATGCCTTGCTGAGTCACAAGGTGTATTTGCCTTCTCTCACAAGGTCAGTTGTATAGCTGATGGTCCTTAATGGGCCATCAAGCAGGCTAGGCATTGCTGACACCAAATTGTCTGGGGTGTCACCCAGAAGCACAGCATAAGTTTGAAATACAGACAGTATAGAGCCAATGCTTATAACTTTATATACAAAAATGATACATGCATTCAGATAGCATAATCATAACCAGCAAACCATAACCTTAGACACCTTATTTGACCCCCTTTATACAAGATTTGTTGTCACTACAGACCTTGGTTACAACAATGATCACAGTTGCCTAAGACTTTTGGAGGGAGTTTGGGTACTGGGTGCGGGCTCTGGGCTGGGGAAGAGGATTGGGGTGCAGGAGTGAGTGTAGGGTGCAGGCTCTGGGAGGGAGTTTGGGTGAGGGAGGTGGTTTGGGGTGCGGGCTCTGTGCGAGAGCAGGGGGTTGGGGTATGGGAGGCGGTGAGGGGTTCCAGCTCTGGGAGGGAGTTTGGATGTGCGAGGGGGTGGAGGATGCAGGCTTTTGGAGGGAGTTTGGGTGTGCGAGGGGATAGAGGGTACAGGCTCTGGGAGGGAGTTTGGGTGCGGGGAGCTTGCTCTTTCCTGGGGTTGGGGTGCGGGAGAGGGTGAGGCACTTAATATTGGGCAGCTCCTGAAAGCGACCCATGCATCCCTCTGGCAATGGCACCTAGGCGAGGGCCTGGGGGGTCTCTGTGTGCTGCTGCCCGCAGGCACGCCCCCGCAACTCCCATTGGCTGCAGTTCCTGGCCAATGGGAGCTGTGGAGTCGGTGCTCGGGGCGGGGGCAGTGCGTGGAGATACACCCCCTCCAGGCAGGGCCGGATTAACTTTTTGTGGGTCCGGCGTCAAACATATTTGTGGGCCCCCCTGGGGAATAATTGTAAAAGGGGCCGGGGGTAAAAGGACAGTGGGGCAGGAGCAAGGGGAGGGGTCAGGGGTAAACTGCAAGCACAGCAGGGCTGGGGAGGGGGAAAACAGGATCCCCCCCACACCCCTGCCCACATGGAGCGGGTACCTACCTGGTTCTAACCCATTCTCTTTGTCTCTCTCTGCACTGAGCTGCCCCTTCTCCCACAGCAGCAGGACAGGTTCTCTTCCAGCCCTCTTAGGCAGGTGTTGAGAGTGGGAGGAGCGGAGGCTAATGTGGTTACTCCTATAACCGGACATTTAGTTTCCAGTCAGCACTGCTAACCGGACGCTCAGGTCCCGTTTTCTACTGGAGTTTCCAGTCTAAAACTGGATACCTGGCAACAGAGCTGCCAGAAAAGCCTGAGGGGGGGAAGGGGCAAGCAATCATTTTTAAAAGTAAGAGGGCTAAGCCTTAGGGGGGGGGGGGGACGGACCGTGGGGGGGCTAGGGAGTGGAGAGGAGCTAGTGGGCAGGGCCATGTCTGCTGTACTGCCCAGGTAGGCTGGAGACTATGGGGATCAGCTGACACAGTATCCAGGGCCGGTGCAAGGATATTTTGCACCCTAGGCGAAACTTCCACCTTGTGCCCCCCCCCCCCCTCCTCTCCAGAGCATCGCTTATTATAAATTTTCAAAAATGAATACAGTGGAGTCACATCTTACACGGGGGTTAGGTTCTAAGGTCAGCGCGTATAGTGAAAATTACCATAAACTACAGTATATATAGTATACACTGTCTACACTAGAACAGGGGTCCTCAATCTATGGCATGCGTGCCAAAGGTGGCACGCGAGCTGATTTTTTTTTTTAATGGCAGGCTGCAGGTCCCGGCCACCACTGAGCCTGCTGCTGGCCTGGGGTTCCGTTCACCCAGCTGCCAGCCGGGGTCCCAGCCAGCGACTCCGCTCAGCCTCCTGCCGTTCACCCAGGCTGGCAGGAAGCTGAGCAGGGCCGGTGGCCGAGACCCTGACTGGCAAGGGGCCGGCAGCCGGAACCCCAGATTGTCAGTGGGCTGAGCAGGGCCGGCGGCCGGGACCCCAGACCGGCAGCGGGCTGAGCAGCTCAGCCCCCTGCCAGTCTGGGGTTCCATCCACTGGCTCCTGCCAGCTGGGGTCCCAGCCGCCGGCCCCGCTCAGCCTGCTCAGCCTGCTGCCAGCCGGGGTCCCGGCCGCCGGATCCATTCAGCCTCCTGCCGGCCTGGGTGAACGGAACCCCAGGCCAGCAGTAGGCTGAGCAGGGCCGGTGGCCGGGACCCCGACTGGCAACGGGCTGGCAGTCAGAACCCCAGACGGGCAGCGGGCTGAGTGTGGCCGGCGGCTGGGACCTCAGCCTGCTGCCAGCTGGGGTCCCAGCCACCGGCTCCGCGCAGCCTCCTGCTGGCCTGGGTGAACGGAACCTCAGGCTGGCGGACGGAACCCTGGGTGAACGGAACCCCAGACCATTCACCCAGGCCGGCAGGAGGCTGAGCGGAGCTGGCTGGGACCCCAGCAGGCTGAGTGGGGCTGGCGGCTGGGAACCCAGCTGGCAGGAGCCGGCCCACTGCTGGCCCTGCTCAGCCCGCTGCCAGCTGAGTGAACAGAACCCCAGGTCGGCAGCAGGCTCAGCGGCAGCCGGGACCCGCAGCCTACCACTAAAAAAAAAAAAATCGGCTTGCGTGCCGATCAACTTGCGTAGGTTGAGGACCCCTCTAGTGTATACTGTACTTTATGGTAATTTTCACTATACGTGATTTTCCTCTTACGTGGTGACTTTAGAATCTGACCCCCATGTAAGATGTGACTCCACTGTAGTATAAAAAAAAAATTTGGGGGCACCGCTTTTTGGCACCCCCAAATCTTGGCGCCCTAGGCGGTTGTCTAGTTTGCCTAGTGGTTACACCGGCCCTGACAGTATCCCCAGCCCAGGTGACGTGACAGCTAGTGGTGGATTTAGAGTTAGTGGGGCCCCTCAGCCCTGTGCTCAGCTTCATTTTTGGAGCTCCTCCTTGGGACCCAGTCAAGAAAAAGAACGTCCTCTCTTATCCCCCGTTGCCCCCCTTTTTCATTCTTTTTTTCTTCATCCTCCTCCCATAAGTAATAGCAAGTAAATGAAAATAAAGTTAGGTACCTTGATTGTTCTTGTAGTCTAATTTATTTTTCCACAGACCACTTGAAAACCACGGAGGGGCTTGACGGACCACTTAATGATCTTTCCAAATATTGTAAAAAAATGTTCGGGTGCGGGGTCTGGCCAGGAGCTAGGGTGAGGGAGGGAGCTCAGGGTTGGGGCAGGAGGTTGGGGTGTGGAGCACTTACCTGGGGCAGCTCCTGTTTGGTTCTCAGGATGGGGGTGGGGATGTGGAGGGTGCAGGAGTCAGGGCAGGGGTCTGGGTGTGTGTGAGGGGGATGCAGGAGTCAGGGCAGGGGACTGGGGAGGTGTGGGGGGTGCCGGGGTCAGGGCTGGGGAGGTGTGAGGGGGTGAGAGGAGGTGCAGGGGGCTAGGGAAGTGTGAGGGGGATGCAGGAGTCAGGGCAGGGGACTGGGGAGGTGTGGGTGTAGGGGTCAGAGAAGGGGGCTGGGGAGGTGTAAGGGGGTACTGAGGTGTGAGGGGAGTGCAGGAGTCAGGGCAGGGGGCTCGGGGTATGTGAGGGGGAGCAGGGGGTGGTGGGGTGCAGGGGTTAGGGAGGGCAGAGGGCTGGGGAGGTGGGCTGGGGTCATGGGGTGCTCACACAGGGGGCGGGAGGTGTATGCCCCAATTCCAGCCCCTTCCCCAACGCCTCACCCCCGCCTCTTCTCCTCCTCCTCCTCCTCCTCCTCTCTGGAGCGGCGTGCTGCGGCTCGCTCCTCCCTTGTTTTCCCTCCTGCTGGCAAGGCTGATCCAGCTGACCGGCCGGGGGCAGGGGGGTGGGGAACGTAGCACGCTGGGGAAAGGGGCGGGGGAGAGGCCTCACTCCGCCTCTTCCTCGCCTCCTCCTCCCCGGAGCGGTGTGCAGCGGCTCCCTCCTCCCCCTTCCCCCCTCCTGCTGGCAAGGCTGATCCAGCTGATCGGGGGGGGGGGGGGGGGAGGAACGTAGCATGCTGGAGAAAGGGGCGGGTCAGGAGCCAGGCAGCAGGCAGAGACTGCTACGGAGCCGCAGCAGCCCACAGCGTCAAGCTCTGACCCCACAGGAGAGAGTGGGGGGAGGTCAGAGAAGAGCACGCCAGGGCCCCTTTCAACCGTGGGCCCGGCGCCATGGTACCAGTGTCGCCATTATAAATCCAGTATTGCCTCCAGGGCCTCCAGGGCCGCAGGGACATGCCGGCTGCTTCCCGGAGTGTCGCGGAGCGAAGGCAGGCAGGAAGCAGCCTTAGCCCCGCTACACTGCCACTGGTGGTGATTATGGTGGCGGCTGGGGCAGCAGGTGGGACCGGGATACGCTCTGAGGGAGGTGTGCAAGGGCAGCAGGTGGGGCCGGGGGAGGTGCGAGGGGACGGCAGGCGGAGTCAGAGGAGAGACCTGGCCCCAAACATTGGTAGAGCTGGGCCCCCGGGCCCTGAATATTCCTGGAGCATGGGCACCACGGACCCATATACCTTGCCGACTGTGCTCCAGCGCCTGCTTCCTGCACCCTCCCTGCTCCCCACCAAACCCCTTCCACAGCCTGGTTCCTGCCCCCTCGCTGCTTCCCACACCTCTCCAGCGCCTGCTTCCTGCCCCCTCCCAGCTCCTGACACAACCCCTCCAGCACCTGCTTCCTGCCCCTCGCTGCCCCCCACACAACCCTCCAGTATCTGCTTCCGAACCCTTCCATGCTACCAACATAACCCCTCCAGCACCTGCTGCCTGCCCCCTCCCTGCTCCGCACACAACCCCTTGAGTGCTTGCTTCCTGCCCATTACTGCTCCCCCCACAACCCCTCTAGCGCTTGCTTCCCACCCCCTAGCTCAGGGGTAGGCAACCTATTGCACACGTGCCAAAGGTGGCACGCAAGCTGATTTTCAGTGGCACTTACATTGCCCGGGTCCTGGCCACCGGTCCGGGGGGCTCTGCATTTTAATTTAATTTTAAATGAAGCTTCTTAAATATTTTTAAAAACATTATTTACTTTACATACAACAATAGTTTAGTTATATATTATAGACTTAAAGAAAGAGACCTTCTAAAAACATTAAAATGTATTACTGGCATGTGAAACTTTAAGTTAGGGTGAATAAATGAAGACTCGGCACACCATTTCTGAAAGGTTGCTGACCCCTGCCCTAGTTGCTCCCCACAGAGCGCCTCCAATGTCTCCTTCCTGCCCCTCCCCACTCCCCACACAACCCCTCCAGCACCTCCTTCCTGCCCCCTCGCGGTTCCCCACACAATTCCTCCAGCGCCTCCTTCCTGCCTAGAGTGACCAGACATCCCAATAAAATCGGGACTGTCCCGATACTTAGGCACTTGTCCCGTGTCCCGATATTTCGCACTCTGTTTTTTTTTTTCTCCGCTGGCGACCCCCACCACGTGTCCCAGTATTTTCTTCCTCTCATCTGGTCACCCTATTCCTGCCCCTCCCTGTTCCCCACACATCCCCTCCAGCGCCAGCTACCCCCCCCTCCCCACACAACCCCTCCAGTGCCAGCTTCCCACCCCTCCCCACAACCCCTCCAGCACCTCCTTCCTACCCCTTCCCCACTCCCCACACAACCCCTCCAGCGCTTGCATCCTGTCCCCTCACTGATCTCCACACAACCCCTCGAACACCCGCTTCCTGCCCGTTACTGCTTCCCACGTAACCCCTTGAGTGCCTGCTTCCTGTCCCTCCCTGCTCTCCACACAACCCCTTCAGCGCCCGCTTCTTGGCCCTCCCTGCTCCCACACAGCCCTTCCAGCCCCTCCTTCCTGTCCCCTCACTGATTCCCACACAATCCCTCCAGCGCCAGCTTCCCACCCCTCCCCACGCAACCCCTCCAGCGCCTCCTTCCGGCCCCCTCCCTGCTCTCCACACAACCCCTCCAGCGCCTGCTTTCTGCCCCTTCCTGGTTCCCCACACAACCCCTCGAGTGCCTGCATCCTGCCCCTCCCTGCTCCCCACACAATCCCTTGAGCGCCTGCTTCCTGCCCCCCACACAGCCCTTCCTTCCTGTCCTCTCACTGATCCCCACACAATCCCTCAAACACCTGCTTCCTGTCTGTTACTGCTCCCCACACAACTCCTTGAGTGCCTGCTTCCTGTCCCTCCCTGCTCTCCACACAACCCCTTCAGCACCCACTTCCTGTCCCTGTTCCTGGCACATGATGGCATATATCACATTGGTAGATGTGCAGGTGAACGAGCCCCTGATGGTATGGCTGATGTGATTAGGTCCTATGACTATGTTACTTGAATAGATATGTGGACAGAGTTGGCATCGGGGTTTGTTACAAGGATAGGTTCCTGGGTTAGTGGTTTTGTTCAGTGATGTGTGGTTGCTGGTGGGTATTTGCTTTAGGTTGGGGCTAAAGCAACAGGGGCTCGTTCACCTGCACATCTACCAATGTGATATATGCCATCATGTGCCAGCAATGCCCCTCTGCCATGTACATTGGCCAAACCGGACAGTCTCTACGCAAAAGAATTAATGGACACAAATCTGACATCAGGAATCAAAATACTCAAAAACCAGTGGGAGAACACTTTAACCTGTCTGGTCATTCAGTGACAGACCTGCGGGTGGCTATATTACAACAGAAAAACTTCAAAAACAGACTCCAA